>NC_142494.1:17569542-17870944 GCF_965113065.1 Corylus avellana
AATATGGCCTGCACAAATATGTGAGTGAAATACTAAATGATCTGTCTGACATCTCTAGAGACCAAACTCCAATAATGTCTTAGAGAATTTTTCAAATCATGGCTTCAATGATTGCTTGAGACCGTACAAAGCCTTTTTAACTTGCACATACAACCCTGATACAATCCTTGAGCTACTAACCCAGGTGGTTGCTCTATATAAACTTTCTCATGTAAGTTTCCATGTAAAAAAACATTTTTGACATCCAATTGAAACAAGGGTCAAACTTGATTAGCAGCGAATGAAATAAGTTCACGAATAGAAGAAATTTTGCAACCGGAGAAAACGCTTCAACTTTGACTGTTGAGAGTAACCAAAAGGCTCTGGCTCTCCCTAGCAAGATCGATAAGAGATACCCCTTTCCACTATTCTGAGCTTGAAGGAGTTTCCCCTTTGCTTGATAATGAACTCGAAGGATTTTGCTTCTAAAAAAAAAATCTCCCCATGTGACCTTTGTTACACTAACAAACTCAACGAGACAGCACCCACACACCATCCTCTTCAGACATGGTCAATAATTTTATCTCACCCGAGCAACCAACCAAGAAGCAAAAAAGCTAAAGAAACAAAGAAATCCAACACACCAACACTGGTAGACATGTGGGGTAAACCCTAGAGGGTTCTTTTCTTCTTTGATAGTGTAGGAGATCAGTATCTTGTCCATGTGAATCTAATATTTCAGTTGAACTAAGGTTAGCATGATTAAATATCTTATTATTTTTAATGAGACCCCACAAATGTAAAAGGAGATACATGAAGAGCCAAAGTGGATTCTAAGAACTCTAATCCGATGAGGGGCTTTCTACGGCGAGGGTTTCTTAACCCAAGTCCGAAAGAACAAAGGGAGTCTCATTCATCATCGCCTGGGGCTGTTAAGGTTGATGAAGTAGTGGGTGGCAGCTCTTGAGTCTTGGATGAAGCTTTCAAGTTTGGGTGGGATCAAGAAGACAACGATTAGGATGGGGAGCTGTCCCCCGATCCCCTTGATTGGGTGTTGGATTGTGACAAAGAGGAGGATCTGTATTTGGCGATGCTGGATGATGTGAAAGAGGATTTTCTTCGGGTAATGGACGTCGCGAGGCCTAGGGCTAAGGGCAAAGGCCTAGGAATAAGGGCACAAAGGAGCTGTTAAATTTAGAAAGCTCCGTTAACTATGGCATTGCTAGTGCGTCCTCCAAGAGAAGGAAGGGCAAGAATATTGTCTTATAGCCTTTTGTCTAGGGGTGAGGGTGTTTGGTTAGTAGGCATTGCGTTGATGTGTTTGTTTTTGGGTTTTTCTGGGATAGCTTTGTTTTCTCTGGGGGTTGTTTTGAGGGTGTTTGGGTGGGTTTGCTGGGGTTTTTATTTGGGTTAGCTTTGGCACCCCTTTGTATACTCCCTGTGTATTAGGGGTGCCTCTCGCTTTTCTCTTTCTTTAATAAAACTTCTTAATATTTATCAAAAAAAATGAAGAGCCAAAGCGGACTTCTTGCCTAAACAGTCTAAACATTGTGATGATGTGATATGTAAAGTCACAACACAAAGGACTTGACACAGTCTACGATTATGAAGCAGATTGTTATACATAATGTGGATGATAGAAAAACTAAAACTGGTAGAGCTACCAAAAAAAAAAAGTTATTTTCAAATGATAGTATGATGAGGAAAAGTTATTTTCAAGATATCACTGCGTTGGTATAATTGTCAAAGGCTTTCAGTTCCCTATATATTGAAGTTAAGGATATTCCGTTTCTTAGCAGAAAAGTTATTAAAAAAAATTATGTGTATTGGGTAAGTCAAATTGAAGGATTTTTGTGTTGTAGATAACTTTGGTTTCCTCTGCTTCTCTATTTACTTCCAATGTACACACAAGAGGAAATGGATTCATTCTGCTGAAACATGCTATATTACCTTCATTTTCAATTAAGTGGTCTTGTTGAAGATACTCTACTGTTTGCTATGTAATGTCATAAGATTAGTCTGTGCTTCATATGCCTGTATTACCTACTGCTGTGTTTTATCTTGCAAAGTTTATGTTTCATATTTGATGTAACTTTGACAGGTGTCGGTTGGTTACTTCCTTGTTGACCTTGGGATGATCTTTTGGTGTTATCCTGCCCTAGGTGGATTCGAGTTTGTAAGTACATTCTCTTATGAATGAATATAATCAAGCCATGCACATTTGTTTTGGTTCCAGCACGACCTCAATGGAGGTGTGTTCTTTTAATTTTGGGTGCTTTTTTTATTTTATTTTATTTTATTTGAGGGGTGGGGAGGAGGAGAATTCATGTTTTGGTATCAGGTAATTTTAACTTGGTTCTGGTCCAGCACATTTTTATAGCGTTAATTTTTCAGGTGATTCATCATCTGCTTTCAATAGTAGCAGTAGCATATTCTATGTTAACGGGGGAGGGTCAGCTTTACACCTACATGGTTCTTATCTCTGAGACGACCACTCCTGGGATCAATTTAAGATGGTATCTTCTGTTTTCAAGTGATTTAATTCTTAAAAGGTTTGGAGTTCTTTTCCAATTTTTTTATGCATATCAGTTTGGCTTGTGAAGGTATCTTGATACCATTGGAATGAAGAGGTCCAAAGCATATCTAATAAATGGGGTCGCCATGTTCTTCGCTTGGCTGGTACAAAGAAAATCAATTTCTATTTCCATAAAACATTTGTTCTTTACTTTCAAAATCCTGTCTATTTTCTTGGTCATGATTTTATAATTCATTTTCGCAGGTTGCCAGAATAATTCTGTTTGTCTACCTCTTTTACCATGTGTACCTGCACTATGATCAGGTAATAACAATACTTACATAAGTTCACCTGCTAAATATTGGATCTCGTGCAAGTCTGACACGCATACATAATATTTATTTAACAATGACCTATAGGAAGCTTAATCTTCCAAATTTAGGTGCATCTTGCTTTAAATCATAAGTTGGAAGTAATCGAGTCAGTTTTCATTTTGTGCATCAGAAGGAACTCTCTGTTTGTTTGCCAAGATGATGGAGGAAAGATATTAAGTCTTTGAACGTAGTATTATTTTGGTTTGTTTTGAGGTCCTGAATTTTGATTACATCTTTGATACACCTTTTGTTACACCAGCAACCAAAGTAGAGCATGACTACTTACCCGGAAAAGTACATATGACAAGGGAAAAAATGAATTAATAATAGCATGGTACTCCATGCCAACGGACAGAATACTTTTTAAACTCTAGTTAAAATTATAAATTGTAAAAGAATATTAGTATGGATTTGTGATACACAACTAACTCGATTTCCTGTAGTTTTTTCGCACTTTTTTGGTATCCATTGCTCAACCAAATGGTATCATGTAGTCATGTTATTGTTTTCTCAACGTACAGATTAAGCAGCTGCACAGCTTTGGGCTCTTTCTAGTATCTGTGGTGCCATTGCTGCTTACTGTCATGAACTTGATGTGGTTCTGGAAGCTTTTCAAGGGATTAAAGAAGATATTAGCAAAGACGCACTGAAGGATCACCCCTGAAATTTTGACAACTAAAGTGACTGAATGATTTCTCAGCTGTTATCGTCGTTTTCTCAATTGTTCTCCATATTTTCTCTCTTATCCTCTCAAATGTAAATGGCTTAAATGTACAAAATAGGCAGTCATGGGTTGATGATCAATGTCACTTTAGGTATTTGAAAAAGAACAAACCTGTTTGATACTAAGGACTAATCTGTATATTGAGAAAAGAAATATAGTTTGTAAACTTGTGTCATTGACAGCTTTCTTGTTTCCAACTGGAGACAAATGTACTTTTCATGGTTGATGAGATAGGCCAACAACACAATACAAATACAAACTGTAAAATACAAGGCCAGTCAAAAGGGGAGCCACAAAAAGTTACCAAGGAGGGCCTATCAGAGTTTGTGCCAATGGCGGCAAAGGCAGAGTTTGTGCAGATGGCTGCCTCAAAGTTTACTTTGAGGCGTCCAGAGGAGGGGGTGACTAATGAATGGGTTTGATATAAGGACTTTTCAGGCAGGTTGAGTTTATTTGTTTTGAAAGGAGTTTTGCTTTCCAATTAGCAATCCTATTATGAACGGTAGTGAGCAGTTCATCAAACATATATTTATTGATTTATGGAAAAGAAAAGGAAGGCCAAAATGTTGGTTATGGAGGAGGATCGGTTGAGGTTTAGGATGTTTTGGACAACTTGTGAGGAGTGTGGGATAGTGTTTTTACTAAAGAGGATGGATGATTTGTTCACATTAATTTTCTGTCCTGCCAACTTGCATAAAGATCTAAGCATTTTTTGATAGAAGAACCTTCAAAGAGCGGTGGGGCTGATCTTGAGATTTTTATGCCTTTAAGATTGCCTATAGATTCCTCCAGCAATAGGAATCTAGAGAAAGCTTCAGCCCCAAGAATGAAAAGAAATGGGGATAATGGGTCTCCTTAGCTCCGATCCTTGATGGAAGAGAATTTACCAACAGGGGTGCTATTGAGGAGAATGGAAATGCATTGATCAATGAGGTCAATGAAAGAAACGTGGAAAACCCAAGTTCTTGAGAATGTGTAGGAGAAAAGGTCACTACGTCTTGTCAAAAGTTTTTTCCATGTCTAATTTTAAAGCTATAAGACCTTTTCTACCTTGTTTTTGTTTCACATTGTGGAAAAGTTCCTCCGACAAGAATGGAGCTATCCTCAATCTTCCTACCAGCTTGGGTGGGAGACACAAGTTAGGGAAGGAGGTGTTTGATTATGTATGCAAGTCTTTTGGTGAGGATTTTGTAGAGGATGTTACAGAGATTGATCGGTCTGAATTGTAATTATATATATATATATATATATATATTTTGAGATGAGCTCAATAAAGGTGTGTTTTATCTTTTTTATTTATTTATTAAGAGTAAAAAGATGATTACGGTTAGCGGTAAAATTTACTAACGGCCGCCTAGGTGGTTAGCGGTTAGTAACTCTAATAACCGCTAACTGCTATTAAATAATTTGTTTTTAAAAAAAAAAAAAAAAAAAAACAAAAAACAAAAAATCAAAAACAAAAACGTTGTCGTTTTTATGGTAATACGATAATATCATACTACATATGACATCATTTCTACATTTTTATATATATTTAAATTTTTAAACACAAAAACGACATTGTTTCATGTGCGTGTATATATATATATATCACCCTTGTCTTTTAGCAATGATTACAGCGTAAAAACAGTTGAACAAGTCTATGCTTTAAATAAACATCATGATACATGTCAATTACTTCCTAAAAAAGTAATTAAAAAACTTAAAGAAAAGAAAATGAATTTCCTTCACGTAGGATTAATCCAAGTTGCGGTAAAACCCATAGTCCGTCTAGGAATTAATGCATCTGTACTTTTGTGTTTAAGAGATGCAAGACATAAAGATTACAGCACTAACATGTTAGGAGTCGTTGAATCTAGTCTACATAAAGGACCAATTCATTTCGACTGTTTCCCTGACTTCACTTTAAGTTTAAGCAATCCACAGATTTTAAAAGCCTTAACTTTGAACATTAAAATAACAGGTTACGATATGTTAGAAGGAAGCCAACATTTAGCATTAATTTACAGATTTTATTATAAGTCAATGAAAACAAATCTTAATGTGCATGCTCTTGTTAAAAGTCCCAAAGATAAAACTTTACTTATACAGACACATTCTTGTGATGCAAACGTTAGAGTACCAAAATCAGTAGTCTGGTCCGAAGTAGAACTCCCATCAGAATGGTTATTAGAAAATGAAAACATTTCAACAAAAACAGAAAATACAGCATTTGATCTAAATTGTTTACAACAATACTTAGATGGTACTATTACATTAAGTTTTGATAGACCAAGACTCAGCAAACCACCCTTCATGATAAAAGAAACAGTTTTCCAATATACACCAACAAGCCATAGAAATCCACAAGATACAAGCCGTAGAAATTCTGCCTCTTCCTCCGTTAATATTGAACCTTTAAGAAGTGATAAAAATTTAAAGTTAAAAGGTATAAAAGTAAAATCTGTAATAAGCTCCTTATGTTATACAGCTAATCAATAAAATTTTGAAGAAGAAGGACCAAATTCCCCAACACAAACAGATATAGAAGAACCTCTTTTACACCCACAATTAATGACTATAAGTAAACCATTAACTTTAGACCTCCAACCCTTAATAAAAAACTATAATTCTACCAAGAATACAGAAAAAAGAGAAAAATATAAGTTAAAATATACGAAAGAACAAAAAATAAAAATCTTTGCAGAATGGGAAAAATTTATGAATGAACATAAGTTACATATAAAATTCTTTGACTTTATAAAAATTTATGAAAATAAAAAAATTAAACATGATAACCCAGTGGGAAAAAGAAGATAAAACAATAATAGAAGCAAGTCACCCTCCAAAAGAACCGATCTCTGTAAACTTTAAAGGATCAAAAATTTTAGCCTCCCCTTTTAAAACTTCCAAAGATGACGAAATAAAAAAGCTAATGGAACAAAACAATTACACAAACCAAAGCCTCATAACCATAGGAAAACAATTAGACCGAATAGAAAACAAAATTACACCTCCAACTAAAACTCAAACTGAAAAGAAAAAACCCCATTACGAACAACCCCTCTTAAAAATTTCACAACCCAAAATGTTATACTTAAAAGATAAAGACGAAACCTGTATTGAAAAGGTCAATAATATGCTAAAACAACTTGAAAATGTAAAACATGACGCGCTAAAACAACTTGAAAACGTCAAAAGTAAAACATCGCCCTCTAAAACGGTCCAAGTCATTAGAAAAGACAAACAAATAATCACATATGAAACAACAAGTGAAACACAAAATTCAGAATCTGAACAAACTATAGATCAAGAAATACAACAAATTGAACAACAATTCAGTGAATTCCAAGTTAATAGAATGATTAGACCAATGCCTAACGCCCTCACTTGGTACTCTAGACCTACACCACCAGACATTTAATATAAAGAACGAAATGTTTTTAACCAATTCTCAGTCTCTACTGACAAAATTTATGAATGGAATATTGATGGTTTGTTTGAAAAATAAATTTTAAATAAACTACAGCACATGTCAATGGTTACTAATAATTACCTTACAAATTCAGAAAAAAACTAATGCAAAAATTGTGGACATTTTAACATTAGGATTTACAGGAACATTAAAAGTTTGGTGGGAAAAATACCTAACTGACGTAGATCGTACTGAAATAAAATATGCAGTTCAAAAAGATGAAGAAGGAATCCCAATTTATGATGAAGCACATAACAGAGGAATCCCTGATGAAATTAATGTTTTAATTTACACCATAACGAAACATTTTATAGGAATCCCTTGTAATGTTACATCCAGAATTCATGACCAACTAAGTAACCTTAGGTGTCCAACCTTCAGTGATTTTACATGGTATAAAGATGTTTTTATGTCAAGAGTAATGTTAAGAGATGACTGTAAAAATGCCTTCTGGAAAGAGAAATTTATCAATGGTATACCCAACCAATTTGCCCATAAAATCCGTGAATAATTAAGTAATAAAACTTGAATTTTAGAATATGATAATCTCACCTACGGAGACATCCTAAGTACAATAAGTAAAATAGGATTAAAAATGTGTATAGACATGAAGATAAATAAAAACTTAAACAAAGAAAAAAGAGAAGCCAAATATGAAATGGGAAATTTTTGTGAACAATATGGCTTACCCCCTATACCACCCTCTAGAAGAAAACATAAGGATAAATACGCAAAAATTAGAAAACCCTACAAAAAAAGGTTACAGAAAAAACAAAAACTTTGAACCAAACGAATATTACAAGAAAAATAAAACAGCAAGAAAATATTACAAAAAGCCACAAAACAAAAAATATGATAAAAAGAAAGTAAAATACTTCAAATCTGGAAAAACATGCCATTACAAAAATGAGTGCAAAGTAAAAGATAAAATCAACCAATTAAAAATTTCCAACAAAGAAAAGGAAGATTTGTATAAAATTTTAGAACTCAGAAATTCATATTCTAGTGACAATGAAGATGAAATTTTTAATACCTCAACAGATTATGAATCAAGTCAAAATTCTAGTAATTCAGAGATAGAACTAGGTTGCAAAGATTCACGTTGTAAGACAAAACTTAAGATAAATGTATTAACTAAACATGAAGAAATGCTAATTGATTTGATAGAAGGAATAGAAGACCTAGAAACAAAAGCCAAATACCTTAAAAAATTCAAGAGTAATTTAATAAAAAAATGAAACAAAAAATGGACCAACAAAAATTACGGAACCACAAATTAGTATTGATAAAATCCTCAACAAATTTAAATCAAAACAAAGGGAAGTAACCCTCCAAGACTTACAGCATGAAGTCAATCAAATCAAAATAGAAATAAAAGAATTAAAAGCCAAAAACAAAGAATTGGAACAAGAAGTAATGATTTTAAAGATTAATAAAAAATTTTCTGAACAGAGTCAATCTGAGACTGAACAAGAATCAGAAGACGAAAAATCTATAAAATCTTCAACCAAAAGTTTAATCTTCAAAGACACTACAGATGAAAAATACTTAAACATAATTGATAGAATCATTTTCCAAAAATGGCACTCTAGAGTAACAATAATTAGTAATGGTGAATTCGAATTTGAAGTTATAGCTTTAATAGATTCAGGTGCATATTTAAACTATATTCAGGAAGGTATGATACCTACCAAATATTATTCAAAAACTACAGAACATTTATCATCAGCCAATGGCAGTGAAATGCAGATAGATTACAAATTACCTAAAGCACATGTCTGTCAAGATCATGTTTGTTTCAAAACTTCATTTGTCTTAATAAAACATGCCTGAATCAAAGGTCATATTAGGGAATCCCTTTTTATGTCTTTTGTATCCCTTTACTACAGATCACAAAGGAATTACCACAGAAGTCTTAGGAGAGAAAATAAAATTTAAATTCTTCAAAAGACCACATACTAAAGATCTCAATATATTAAAAGAAGTTTCAATTTCTAAAACAATTGACATTTTATAGAATAAGAGCAAGCATTTGAACTCCCTAAAAGAAGAAATTAAACATAAAAGAATAGACGAACAACTATCAAGTGATATTCTTTTACAGAAAATTGAAAGATTCAAAGAAAAAAATACAAAATAAAGTTTGTTCTGATCTCCCCAATGCCTTTTGGCATAGGAAAAAACATATTGTAAAACTTCCTTATGTAAAAGATTTCAGCGAAAGAAATATTCCTACTAAAGCTAGACACATCCAAATGAATCAAGATTTAATGGAACTTTGTAAAAAGTTGAAATTAAAGAATTGCTTAACAAGGGAATAATTAGAAAAAGCAAGTCCCCTTGGTCATGTTCGGCCTTTTACGTACAGAAAAATGCAGAATTAGAAAGAGTAGCTCCAAGATTAGTAATAAACTACAAACCTTTTAATAAAGTTTTACAGTGGATAAGATATCCAATTCCAAACAAAAATGACTTGATAAACAGAATAGGTCAAGCCAATATTTTTTCAAAATTTGATATGAAGAGTGGATTCTGGCATATCCAAATCCATGAACAAGATAGATACAAAACAACATTTGCTATATCATTTGGCCACTATGAATGGAATGTCATGCCCTTTGGGTTAAAAAATGTCCCAAGTGAATTTCAAAACATCATGAATGGAATCTTTGACCCTATAGCACATTTCTCAATTATTTATATAAATGATGTCCTCATATTTTCAATGTCAATTGATGAACACTGGAAACATCTTCATTCGTTTCTTAGTATCATCAAAGTTAGTGGTTTAGTTGTTTCAGCTACAAAAATCAACTTGTTTTAAACAAAAATCAGATTTCTAGGATTCAACATCAGTCAAGGAATGGTTAAACCCATTGATCGGGCCATTCAATTGCAGACAAATTTCCTGATATCATCCTTGATAAAAATCAACTTCAGAAGTTCCTAGGATCTTTAAATTATGTTGTTGAATTTTATCAAAATCTTAGAAAACATTGTAACCATTGTATGATCGTCTTAAAAGCAACCCTCCACCTTGGACAGATCTTCATACTTCAATTGTCCGAGAAGTCAAAAAATATGTCAAGACTTTGCCCTGTCTTGGCATTCCTGAAGTAAAAGCTTTCAAAATTGTAGAAACAGATGCCTCCAACATTGGATATTGGGGTATTCTCAAACAGAAAATCTCTCTAGATTCTCCTGAACAAATTGTTTGTTTCCATTCAAGAATTTGAAATTCAGCACAAAGTAATTATAGTACTATTAAAAAAGAGATTTTATCTATAGTATTATGCATCTCAAAGTTTCAAAGTGATTTGTTAAACCAAAAATTTTTAATTCGAGTCGATTGCAAAAGTGCAAAACATGTTTTAGAAAAAGATGTTCAAAATATAGCAAGTAAACAGAATTTTGCCAGATGGCAATCAATTTTAAGTATCTTTGATTTTCATATTGAATATATCAAAGGAGATCAAAATTCTATACCTGATTTCCTCACTCGTGAATTTTTGCAGGGAAAATATGGCTGAAAAGCCACAATCCAGTAAAAACAAAAATAAAACATATTCCATCAAGTCACAACCAAGTCACCATATAGTCCTGAGCTCAGGAAATGTAAACCCTTATGACACATGTTCACCCATTAACATGTTAAACAAGTTTCAGGTTCTTGGTTCCCCAAGACCTACTTTTTCATTCACTTTAGCATCCCCAAGTCATCCGGACCCTTACCAGTTGGTAGAATGTCCTACAGCAACCATTATCCCTACCCAACAGAACTCTTCAAAACTCATACAGCAGCAAAAATTCTATACCAACTAGCCCATTACCTATACCAATAGATCTAAGTTTGTCCAAAAAACCTATATAGAAAACCTATTTTTTGTAGAACATGACTAGCGTCATCTCAAGAATCCTTCGGATCTTGTAAAGAATTATTTTCCTCATAAATGGAATTTTATTCCATTTCACCCATCTAAATCCATCAATTTCTACAGAGACATTTTACTCCAAACAGCATCAATTACCAAAGATTCTGTCCCAGACAAATATAATCCAGAACAAAAAAGAATAATCTTTGATAAAATGTATATCACAAAGATCATTTCAGCAAAAGAATGGGGTCACCCAGCTAATCTCAAAGTCCTGCAGGGCCACCAAGTTCAATACAGCTACTATGATTACATTGAAGCATGGTCAAAAGTACTTCTTTATCAAAACAATAATAACAGTCATTCCTGGTATCTTTGTTTTGATAACAATTTCAACAGTCAACTCCCTATTTGGTTCAACAGATGGTGGCAAAGTCATGGGATGATTCCCGAGATTTTACCCCCAGAACTTGCAGATGCATTACAGCAATTCTCTACAGCCTACAGAGTTAATGAAGCAGAAAGTCAATTTCCTTCCTTGCTCCATATGGCAAAGAAATATAAAATCTCATGGCTCTTCAAATGGGATTATGCCATTGATCAAGGAATTTGCAGAAGAAACAGATATGTCCGCTGGTGGGACAAATACAACATTCAAAAAATACTTTCATCAATACAGAGAGAATTTCCTTCATTCACCACTCAAAGCCAATTCTTGGCAAGCAAATCACATCTACAGATAGAAATTGCAGCAGCCATGGCCCAGATCCAATGTAAAGAAGACCTCAAAGACCTTTGCAGAAGCCTTCTCCTTAAAGATGAAGGCATTGAAGAACAAGGAGAACAAAGCCCAGCTTCGTCCTCCTCTTCAACAAACCAAGTACAGCCCATTTACCAGGAAGCCCAAGACCCCTATGATCTTGGTGAAGATTAAGACTTCAAGAAGTCCAAATACAGCAATCACTGTTCCAAAATACAACAAACACTGTTCCCAAATATAGCACTGTTCATGTCACTGTTTTGGCGGTCATTATTGTTTGGCGGCCATTACTGTTCAACACTATTCATACCACTGTTCACATACTGTTCATGTCGGCAGCTACTGTTCATAGCACTATTCATCCGACAGATCACTGTTCATCTACAGTATTCAGCTTTTAATTTTTATTTAAAGCCCCTTCAGCTCTTGTATACGGGGCTCGGGTTCTTCTGAACTTAATTCTCTTTTCTTTTCTCCCTCTCTGATCATCTGTGAAATCTCACAATATGTATGTCAGAGTTTCATCTATGTATTACAGAATGTTTCATTCAATGAAAGCTTCTTCAAGCTAATTTTACAGCATCATATTTTCGTAAGTCTTTCTTTTCATATATCTTATTTTCATTATGTATATTCTTGAATATATGCTTCCAATTGAAGTAGATTCAACATTTCATATTCATATTTATGTTTATATCTTTGTGTATCCTTCTAGATATTCTGTTCATATTCAGCTTAGAATCTTATCTGCAGTCTCTGTTTAAATTTATCATTATGTCTTCAATCCTTTCGCTTATGTCAACTCGTTCTGCGAGTCCCCTCTTGGTATATATATATATCGGTTAATGGTTAGCAGTTAGTGATTTTAAAAAAATCTAAAATCACTAACTGTAACCGCTTAAACAGCTAACGATTTTTCCTGACTATCTTAAAAAACAGTTAACAGTTAGCGGGGTTGATTATCCATATTTTTTATGAGGTGCTCATCTCTGAAAAAGTCTTGCACAAAGTTGATGACATCCTCTTTGACTATGTGCCAATACTGTTTGTAGAAGAGACCAGTCATATCCTCAATCAAACTTTTTTGAATAGAGTCCTCCTCTCTGCAGTTGTGCCAAGTGAATTCTCTCCCATGTCTCACATCATCTCAAATCTACTTAGCAAATGGCGATCTCCAAGCTGTCCATTCAAGCCAGCCACCTACTCTCTTATTAAGCTTCCTAATCATGTTGAAATTCAAACATTTTAGACAATATTTTCTCAAAGAGGAGTGCTACGATCTCTCTAGGTGTTCTTTTTATTGTTTTCGAAAAAAAAAAAAAAAAAAAAAAAAAAAATTGTTTTTTTTTTAAAAAAACAATATCCACGTAAGATCAGGAGAACACCAGAAGAAACTGTAGCATTTCTCTTTCTCAAATTAGCGATCTTCACTTATAGTTTAGATATAGTAGCAACAAAAAAACTTTAATACCTTAAAAAAAGCCATATTTTAATTTGTATATATTAACAGTCTAATTCTTATTAACATATTAAAAGGATAAATATAATAATAAACAAGTGTGACATATTTAATCCTTGTAGAGATCGAATTCATATGGTTAGGTCCAAGTTTATGTTATTGGTCCCAGGAGAGTGGAAATTGGGAATGTTTACGAATTCATCAAAGGAACATGACTCAGGAACATCATCGTCAACTGAAGGCCACAACTCTCTCTCTACACTATGTACCATTGGAGGTGCAGAGGATAGTGAGAGCTCATGAACTTCATTTGTGTCTTCTTCTTCTTCATCGGAGGTCCTACTAAGCCAGCATGTGCTTGTGTTCTGCATGAAAAATCTTGATTAATTACTCAATACGAAAAAAAGCAAGTTATGAAGTTCATAACATATAAGGGTGGGGCCGGACCGGACAAGGATCTTTTTTCCATTTCAAGTGAAATTGAGATAAACCATTTAACGGTCTACATGATACCATGTTATTTAAAATTTTTAGTGACGTAGTGACAAATTCATCATCTAGCACTATGTGCACTGCTAGATCTGTGAAATTAAATCTCTATTTTCAGTGTAATTGAGAGAATCCTATTTCGACTACGACTTGCCTCCCAACAAAGAAAGTTATGTTCTCTTTGAGTCTATTCATTTTAATCAAGTAAAATTTTGACACATTTTAAGTGTATATAATACTGCCATTAGTACTATTAACCTTACCTTAATAATCTAACATCTTCTATAAAATGTTTTTCCAAGGAAATACTTTGTTCTACTTAATTTATTGATTGTAGAATCAAATTACTCAAAAATAAAATAGCCATTATAATTGTAATTAATACCCTAAATAATTAAAACAAAAGGCAAGAAAAATAAAAAATTGAGACAAACTTAAAATTTAGGAAAAATTAACATTCCTCATTCGAACAATGAGGATTTCGTTTGAACAAGACAATGCTACTCATTCAAATTAAGGAGCTTGCCACGCCACCGTCAAACCACGTTAATTTGATGCGACGTAATGCCACATGTCAAGCGAGATGCCACGTCATATGCCACATTAGCATCAAATGCCACGTATCACAACAGAATTGCGTTGGGTGCCACATGTCATATATATACGCTAGCTAGAAGATTTATTAGTAATTAATAAATAATCTCATTCAAATGTTCAAACGAGATTGCAACTCATTTGAACGAGCTAACGTGTCAGACATGTACCACTTTGACAACTCAATGCCACTCGTCAAAAATTTGCCTCGTCAACACCATGTGTCGAAACTGCTTACTAGCGAAGTAGTAACACATTCTTGTTTGAATGAGCCAAAAATTTTCCCTATAAATAGGGCAGCTCTGATTTCATAATTTTCATAAGTTTCTCCACATAAGTCTTTTTCCCATTTTATTTTTGAAAAGGGAAAGAGAAATAAATTATATCTGATGAACATGTTATAAGATGTCACTTATCTTTTCTCCCATTCTAATTTAGAAATTTAACTAGTTGTCCCATTTTTTTTGAATAATTAAAAATGTGTTTATTAGTGCCAAAAAATCGTAGTCTAGCGTGAACGTAATAAACCTCGGACTATTTGCAAGGGTTATGAGGGTTGCTCGGCCACCTTGAGACCGGTGATATAGGGTGGTTTTGGCCACCCCCAGTTTACAAGTTGAGGGTGGTTGAACCACACCAAGGGTCATGGGGGTGGTTGACGAACCCCAGACCGAGCATAGGGGGTGGTTTCGGCCACCCCATTTTGTAAGTTGGGTTGACCAAACCACTCCCAAGGCCTAATTGTCCTTTGATTCGACTACTTCCATTTTGACCAGTTGAATATATATATACACATAGGAAAATGCTATGTGTTCTTCTAATGTTTTCCTGATATCCTCCCAATTGTGATGTGGCTTTTAAAATCACCAATAGATTAAAAGTCAATAATGATAATCTTAAATTTAACGATGATTTTAAAAGTCACATCACAGTTGGGAGGACACCAGGAGAACACTAGAAGAATACCTAGCATTTCTCATATATATATTGGATCTCGGTTAAAAAAATGAACAAAATTTGGATGGAATAATGTGCAAGTCAGTATTTAGGCTTACAATGATTAAGTACCACATGTGATACTTTTTAAAATTGAAGTCGTAGCCATTTGATTTAAGCCCTTACTACATTTACTAATATTGGCATTTAACCCTAAAATTAATAGGTTGGATACTCGCATTGATATCTTGTGTTTTGTTTATGAGTTTTAGATTATTAGAACTCCTTAATTGATGCATGCACAGCTTTTTTATTCTTCACTCCTTTCCATGATATTGTCTTCCAAGTTCTTGAATTATTAAGCACTATAAACTTGTGGAATTAAAAACAAAAACCATGGCCATTCTTGAGGATTTAAGAGCTAGCTGTGTTGAATGATATTTTCTGATCCATTAAAAATGAAATGATTCTATATATACTCATTATCTCAATCGTATTCATTCCTCTCTCTCTCTCTCTTTCTGCATGTATTTGTGCACACGCATGCAATGCATTATGTCATGATTTAAAGGACAAAAAATAGAGCTAACTAGCGTACGGTACCTGATGCTTATAAGTTTCTTCTAATATTGGTCGTGGAAGCCCATCGCCATCTTCACGTCCAAAATCCTCCCTGTCATATTCCCATTTTCTCTAGTGTCAGTAGATCATGAGTAATGAAACATCATATATAATTCAGACACAAGACTAGGATTTTCCTAATTGGTACATTTTATGTAAACTGTCCGTTGGGATTCTCATAGATCAAGGTAATTGGTCAAGCATTAATGGGACAAAAAATAATATCTCCATTAAAATAAGTTTATTAAACTTCTCAATCAATAATTGGTAGTATGTCACTATCTTTTGCGGCCCCTGGAATAGACCAAATCTATTCTCCAGAAACATTTATGTTCTTTATCCTTTCGTGGGACAGAAATGGTAAACACATTTAACAGAACAATTAAATTCCTTTTATTTTTTGTATTATATTCTATTAATTGGCTACAAATTATAATATACGAAATGCACATTGACTCTAAAATAATAAAAGAATCCATTTTAATTGTGAGTTGAAAAACCTGCAGGTAGAATTTCAAAGCTAAACAATAAGAAATTAACTAAGTTATATATGTGCGAGAAAAACCTGCATGCAATTAACGTTGTGATGAGGCAAGTTTTACACTATATATATGGACAGTAATAAAAACTAGACCATCATGATCTCCAAATATGACACAGCAGTTTCAAAAGATGTTCTTGAGATATTAAATGTTAAAAGAGATGTATGAGTGATGAACGTCGTCATTTACGTACCTCTCATGAGGAGGGTGAATGGAGAAGGAGCTTTCTTTAAAATGTGCTCTTTTTGGACGAAAATGCTTCATTTGCATGAGTATAGTACTCATGTTGCTACCATCCCTCATGCTTCTATACATCTAAATGGTACCACAATTCATTGAGGGAAAGATTATTGTTAAAAAAACAAGAAGTATTAAGAAAGAAAAAGAAAATACCAAAACATAAGGATTCATGTATATGGTCTAATAATATACATTAATTACACAGTTTAGCAACTTACACCCTTGCATGATGAACGGTTCTACTAGGGGCGGAACAAGGATTTTTTACTTGAAGGACGTAAATAAATAAAATTATAGATGTATATAATCTCTCTATGTTTGTGTGGGAGGTCAGAACCTAGGAAAATAAATAAGCCCATATATATATATATATAATCTCTTAATGTGTGTGCATGCGTTTATGTAAACTAAAAACAAACTAAGCCTTAAATTTAATTTTATATTAAATTATACTGTACTTACGTTTCTTTAAAAGTCAAGTTTATGGGTGTTTTGCTTCCAAACCGAGAGCGTGTTCAACACGCTTCCCAAGTTTAAAATTAAAAAGATTTGACATAAGAGTAGGCATGTCATATGGGTAGTGAAAAATTAAATGTTAATAAAATAATTAATGAGTTAATTTATCAAATATTTACGTTTGTTGTTGGGAGAGTTAGAATCCCTCAAACTACATACTCTAAAGTAAGAAGGCCTAGGATAACTCGATTAATACCTACCGAAATTCTATTCTTTTGTTAATTTTTCATCACACGTTACATAGGCACATAACACAATATTCATTATTTTCGAAATAACTCTCCTCCGACGCCACATTAGATCCTATGAGTGAATATGATGGTGGGATTCACCATTCATGTGAGAGAGGTGAATGTATTTCTAGACTATATATATATATATATATATATATATATATATATATATATATATATATATGACATAAATTTCCTAGAAAACCGGTTGTATATAGGAACTCTTATAACCAGCTTCAAAAAAGTTGCACATGTTCCTTAAAAAGTGAAAAATACATGTTTTTTTAGAATTCTGTCCATATATCTATTATTAGTTAAAGAAGTCAACCCATAAAATTAATACTAATTTATGAAGTTTAAAATCCAACTCCTCGCAAAGTAATACTTAATTAAGACTGAAACCATAGTCAAGTGCTCGATCAATATTGCACGCAAGACACCACATGAGAGAGAGCATTAAAATAAGTAAGATTTCTAAAACTCTGTCGTATAGAAAACTATATAAATTTTGATTATTGAGAGAAAATCATGCTCTTAATTTATAATTTGTGTAGAAGACAAAGTTGACCTTGGATTTTCTAATTATTTATTTTCTTATACTTATTTCTGAATTCATAACCACACAATATGATAACCTGTTTAATTATTATATCTAATAAGCTGGATTAATTCAGCAGTCAACCAGTATGCGGTCATATATAACAGATATAAATAATCTTGATGCTTGCAACAATAAAAATAACAATAATACTAAATAAGTAATACTAGTTATAGTATTTAGAACTTGATTAATTAATAGGGACCAATTGGAAGTGTGTGGCCTCTTGGGTAATTTGCAGCTTAACTAGCTATGGCTAGCTAGCTGCAGGTCCAGTTTGTTTCCAAGGTAGTGCCATAACTTTTAAGCCACTCTATATTTAATTAAATGCTGCCTGATAAATATATTTATATAAATAGTCTACCCTAAAGAATGGCTAGTCTTTTTCTTTTTCTGGAATTATTTATCAGATAATAGGATGGAATAAAAATCTCCATTTTATGGTTAGAATTTAAAGTTGATGCATTTAAAGATGTATATAATGTCAACATTAATTAACAACACACATTTTAAATCTTAACCCAAAAATATTTCAAATGAAATAGAGATAATCATTGTCCATTCAAAGATTGGGAAAGATGGCTATTTCTCTTTGTAATTGAAGTTCATCAATATATATATAACAAAGGTAACATATCACTATATATATTTTGGTTACATTTAAGATCATAGATTAATCTTTTTTATTTTTGGGTTTCTGTTAAAATGAGAGAATTTTTTTATAATCAAAGTCATTACTGTGGTCAACCTCTTCAAGGATTATTATTATTAGACATAAAATTTGCAGTCAGGCCCTGAACCTGTGCTATAATATATATCTTGTCTTCCCAATTGAGAGTTTTATACATAATCCATTCAAGCTAGCTTCTCAGTATATATTAATAATAAACAAGAAACTCTTGGTGATTTTTGTAAGTTTTTCTGGTGAATGAATTTGAGAATTGAAGTATATGTATATATACCTGAAGATGGCTTTTGATGTGAGAAATCTTGAGTTCTTTAATACTCATCGTCTGCAGAATGCGCTTTGGAGTTGCTTCTATACAAAACACCAAGAATTAATGCAAAGCATCCATGCATATATGTCATGAGAAAACATGTTCTAGCTAGCTCCTCCTTAATTGGTATTAATGTTTCAGAAACCTTAATTTTTTCGTCATCATCATCATCATCATGCTAGCTAGCTCTGAAGAAATTCTAAAAAAAAAAAGCAAAACATACTCTGTTTTCCACCAAGGCTTTCAACTGCTTGAACAAAGAGTTCATGAAGCTCCGGCGTCCACCGCAAACGTGGAAGTTGAGATTTGTTGTATTGCCTTACTCCGATTCTCTCTGAATTTTTCATACTTTTCTGCTCATGAGAAATTAAGAAGCTCATTGCAAGATAATGGGGATAGATCTCTCTAGCTCTAATACTAGCTATAAGAGCAGCACCCACAGGATTTGTATTGAGTCTATGACCCTTGACTTTCACAAGTACATATATATATATATACATACATTTTTTTATTATTTTTTTTTATTATAATTATAATTATATTAAATATTTGATGGTCAGGCCAAACATTAATTCTGTAATATCCTATTGCACAAGAAAAATAGATATCTTTATTATTACTTTTGAATATTTCTTGGTTAGACGTTTTCCTTGTAATTAATTAGCAGAAATTAATTATTTGATTTTTTTATTATTATTATTTGTATGACCAACCGGCGTTATTAATTAATGTGCTATCAACTTTAAGAAATAGGTTAGATGATGTAATCATCTCCTAATGACGAAATCAACTCAAGAAAACCCTTAATAATACCGTACCTATTAGCTATTTCTTTTATATTTATACTTATATATATAAAGAAATTAAGGGTAATTTTTCGGCATATCGAGAAAGTCAAGATAAGAAACTGCTCAATTATGAATCTAATTGGTGGAAGGAGTTCCACAAAGTCAAGAACACTGACGCAATTATGCATCTTTTTAAACATTTGGCAACAAATATATTATTTTGTATGAGAATTTTTTTAAAAAAAAAATGTTCATTAATTCATGAATAATATTATTATATGTGTACCTTGTGCTTTCATACTAATTATTCGTTAGAATTTGTTCAAAAAAAAAAAAAAACATATTATTCATTAGAAAAAACTTTGTGATAAAACTAGAAGCCGACCTTATTATTTACCATTATATATATAAAGAGAGAGACTAATGCTAGAAATTAGATTTGATCCCACAATTATCCCACAAATATTAACGTAATAGTCCCAACCAATTATTTGATTAATCATTCTTAAAAAATTTAATGGTTGGTTGGAATTACCATATTAACATTTTGACACAATTATAGGATAAAAATGCATAGTTTTTAGCATTACTAAAAAAAAAATATAAGAGAGAGAGAGAGAGAGAGAGAGAATAGTGCTAGAAACTGCATTTTATCTTGCAATTATCCCATAAATACTGACGTACATAATAGGCTCAATCAACTATTGGATTACTCATTGTTAAAAAAATCAACGGTTGCTTGGAATTGCCACATTGAGATAATTAATATTGTAGAATAAAAATGAGTAACTTCTACCATTACTAAAATAATAATAAAAAAAAATCAAGAGTTGATTAAAACTTCCACGCCAGTTAGCATTTGAGATACAAATATTATAGTATATAAATATAAATCACTATCGAAAAATAAAAAATAAAAATATATACATTGGAATTTGATATATTGATGATGAGAATGATTAAAAACAAGTAGAAGGCAAGTCATGTGCAGAAAACCTAGGAAATGCATCTTTGCATTGATGTTTAATTAATTAATTAATTGGGAAGAAAGAGGCAGAAAATGGCAAAAGCAAAGAACAAGTAAGTCAAGCTGAGAATTTTTTTTTTTTAAGAAAAAAAAAAGAATCCCAATCAATACTTCCATGTCAATAAAAGACGGTGCCTACTTTTGGACCCCTCTTTTATGCTGCCGTGTTCAACACTCCAACTCCCTCCAAATTCAACGTGCGAGAAAACCAATATGAAACCCTAGCAAATTTCTTCAAACGATGCATGTGTGTAGTACCACTAGCTACACATATAGGTAGCCGGGCACTTTCCAGTGCATCCGCGTGCACGGTAAGTTAATGGGGCCATGGCTCTCATCCAATGGCATGGCTCGATCAGCTCTGAGGGTCCCACTTCCATGCACGTAGGTGAGGAAAAAGAATATTTCGTGATCCTCGTTCCTTGTGAAAGCGACAAAGATAATGTTCAATATTTACGCTAAACGACATTGATGATCATGCTGATGCGGATGCCACTGATTAATTGGGTATTATCTAGTACTATACGACAAGGCTACTAGCTAATAATTATCTCAGTCAAATCGAATTTTTGAATCTCTTGATCATTCTATCTTACTCGTATTCCTGCAATTATTGACAGGAAATGTCTGCGATCCTTCTTGTTCGTGCCCATATATTAATATTCTTGTTCTTGGGGGACTTTTCTTCAAGAAAAAGAAGAAAAAAATATGGAGGAAAATTTTCATCCATGGGTCCCACTTTCATTAACTAAGCCAAGATATGTATTTTGAATAAGAATCCTCTAGAATCTTAAGGTCATTTCATGGTGGTCCGAGGGGTATTTTTTTTTTTTTTTTTTAACATTCATTCCATTAAGAACAAAGTGTCTACAGTATAACCCCTCAAGAGGACTGGGAGGAAATAAAAAGTGGATCTTTATCATTACAAATTGGGGTGAAAAGAAGAGGGAAAAATAGGTGGAAATACAGTCTTAGTGAACTCTTGCTGCAATTCAATATGTCATATAATAGACGCAGAAGTTAACACTTTTGTTAATTTTCCTGGCCTTCCAAGAATAGGAGGCTGGAATAATGGACAAAGAATCTGCTATGACTTTTTCAATGTGCCAATCTTGTGTGATTGATGGAACTTGTAAAGCTGTGATGACAATTAAAGAGTCCCCTTCAATGGTGAAGTTTTTGAGCTGCAAAGATACTGCTAGAGAGGCAACTAGGAGGACTGCTAGAGCTTCACCGAAATTGAGATCACATGCATGGAGGGCTGATCTAGGAACAAGCTTTGATGATAATCCATGTGTGATCTCTGCAAGCTGCAGCTTGTGCTGAGAATTGGTCTATGATAGCTGTGTCAAAATTTATCTTGAAATAACCTTTAATATATAAGAGGAGACCAAGATTCTATCACCGGGTCATAAGAGGATTTCCAGGCTGCTGCATGCTGGTCAAAGTTCTTAAAATATAACACCATTATACTACATATGAGATGCAATTAATTAAAGAAAAATTAAAAATATTGAAGTGATAATGTGGTAGAATCCGAATGGTAGTTTATTCAAAATTACGAAGAAACAAATTGCTCAGCTATTACAATATCTCTAATGATCAGCTTCCATGTTGGTGCTCCTCTACAAACCATGTATAAACGGAGAGTATTGAGTACAATCTTCGCATAAATCGACTGCTTTGCTATGGTGGGAAAATTCACTTCCAAAAACTATTGTATTTCTTCGCAACCATAATGCCATCATTTCAAAATCCTCTTCATCCAATCTCTCTATAAGTCCTTCTAAAATGCATAAAAGTCATCTTCTTCATTAGTGTACTTTTGAATCCTTTTACTTTACGTCCAAGTATATATATATCTATGGAAGACGGGCATCGTACGATAAAAATATGGCTTTGCAATAATTTTCATTAGTCGATAGTAAACTATTGCAAACCTTCCATAAAAACCTCTTAATTAGCACCCCTCAAACTCTAACTCTAGATCTAATCCCCCAAATTCTCTTCCACGTGTTACTCATGTGTATTTCGAGCACTTGAACTTCCTCCTCTTCTCAGCATATATGGTCGGTCATCTTTTAATTTAATAAAAAAAAAAACGGCTGTAAAATGATTTTAAAATATCCATCGTGAAGTTAGCCTAAAAAGCTAGAGGGGCCAGGCATAAACATTCCTCCAAAAAAAAAAAAAAAAATTGGCATAAACAAAACAGAAAAGAATTTATTTTGGATCTAAACAGGATATACTTGCAAAATTTGGAAGAATATGGTCTTAAAAGGGAAAAGTTAATGAGAACACTCGTCTGGGTGAAAAGTTTTCCATGGAAATCCGGCAGCCAAACAGAAGAAACTTGCAGGAGGGAAATAACTTTCTAGTCATATTTTACCATGAAAAAAGTAATAAAGTAATGATGCACGACAGAGACCAATGTTTTTCTTCGTAATATTATTAATATGATCCCACATGCTTGGACTTTTCTCACGCCGTAAAGTATATCCTACCCAACTCAACCTTCCATATTACCTAACCTTTTACAAACTACAACAGTTCTGGTCATGAGAACCATGTTGTCTTTTTCTGCTGCCTCATGATGATCATGATAATTGATGATTGATGAGAATGTGTCTTGTTCTTGAAAGAATTAATGCGTGCACCCAACTTCTATCTTCAAGGATTGAATCCTCATTTCTTTCCTGGAAAATATGTTAATTTTAAGATTTTTTTTCTGCCCCATGATGATGATTTATGAGAATTAATGTCATCTTCTTCACATAGAGAGAATCATATATTTGAATTATAAGACTCTTTATCTCTCTTTTCATTTCTTTTCAACGGGAGAACATCTTCGTTTACTATAATTAATTCAATATTATCCAGTTCATTTGAACTAGAGACGATCTTGTTCCAATCATGTAGTTATTCCAAATGTTGACATAATTTGTTGAAATTAATGAATCCTTTTGACGAAATGGATTCCAACCATCTTTTGATTATCACTTGGGATCCAGGCTGGACTAAAATCTAAAGGGCTCGTGCATCTAGAAGGTTTGTCAACAAGAGGTGTAGAATATTGAAGCAAAAAGAAATGAGTAAATGGGAACAAACGTACAAGCCATAACGACATTTACTTTTCTTAAAGAAGAAGAAAAAAACAAAACAAAAAACAAATGCAATGTGCACATGTTTATGAGGAAAATGTCACTTTTCCTGTGCAATATTCGATTCTCATATGATCAAGGAACATGCCCATTTCAATACAATCGGATAAAAATGAAGTAGTGATCCAAAAGGAAAATAAACTAAAGGCTTTTTCAGGCTTAATTAATGGATTGCTGGATGATTGAGATAAGCTTCATGTACCACTGGAGTCTGGAAGTGAGAGAAAGAGAAAAGGGAGAAGTTAGTACGGTTGCCCAAGTTGTGCAATTCCCACAACAAAATATCTTGTTTACTTATGGAATCTAATATTAGTTTTAAATTACTACTTATCTCAAAAGGTTAAACTAATATGAAATAGTTAATTTAATCATCTAATTTATATTTTGACATGCATTTTTCCTCACATGTGGGCTTAAACTTGTCCTTATTTAGTGAGGTCCAATACGTAAAATATTTTAATTAAAATTAAATCTCTCTTAATTGGTGAGGCTAACCAGTTTGGAGAAAATTTCATCCAACCTACTGTAATAAGTGACAAGTGTTATCACTCACATTTTTTTTTTTTTTTTTTTAAATAATTTAAGTGTCATTTATTGTCATTCCACTAATCTATTAACCTAAATATTAATTTTTGAGAGATCTAAATATGTTGAATGACACTTGTCACATATTAAAGTAGGTTGATGGAAATTATTTGTGTTCTATATAAAATATTTTAATCGAAATGAGAAGCAAATGACGGGACATATTTCTTCAGCAACAACTTGAATTATAAAAGGTCAAAGTAGCCTGGAGCTAGAATTAATTTGTGCGTTCCAAAGGAGGAGGGTGGTCTTTGTAAGAAAATTTCCAATAAAGTATGCCTCATATGCCACATGTTACTTAGAGTAGTTTAATTAAATATAAGCTAAAATAGTGTTTAGTAATTTATTCCAAATAAGAAATTATTTGTATGAATCTTAATTAAAATCAAATTCTTATTTTTTATGAGGAGTAATGCTAAGTACCATCTTTTATCCTCATAAAGCTGATGTGACTTTCAAAATTACTATTAGATCAAAATTCAAGTATGATTTATCTAAAATTTAATGGTGATTTTGAAAATCACATTACCTTTAGGAAGATTTTAGGAAGATAAAAAAATGGTACATAGCATTACTCTTTGATGAGAGGAGTAGTTAAAGTAAAAATATAATTGAGAGTCCCTAGCTTAATTAGCCTATAAACGAAGAGCATGGTGTATTCCATAATCTATAAAGCATTATTGGGCATAGGTCTCTCCTAAAAAATTTCTATAGGTTTCTGCTACTAATGTATTTTTATTTTGCTTGAACAAATATGATCGGAAGTAATTTGTAAGTTTTTCCGCTACATATATTAGTTTATTTTATTATTTTATTTGCTCGTACATGGTATTAGAACCATCTTCAAGCTTCTTTTTTTTTTTTTTTTTTTTTTCCCAACATTAAACTTTGATTCAGAATATCTAGGGCTTATACATTTTATTAAAGGAAAAAATATAAAATCAATCCTTGTGGTTTACTTTTGCAATTAACTTCATGTGGTATCAAAATAAACTGAAAGGTCCTTGGAGTATGCCAAAAAAATAATTTAGTCTCTAGAGCCAAATTTCATTAATTAACTTAATAGATTATGATAACGTGAAATGTTAAAGCCGATAAAATTATGATACTTATCGTACTTAAGTCAATGTCACACTAATAGAATCTGTTAAATTAGTTGACTTAATTTGACTGTAAGAACTATTTTTTATTTTTTGCATATCTCATGGACTTTTGAGTTCATTTTGATACCATATGGAGCTAATTATAAATCAAGTAAACCACAATAACTAATTTTACATTTTTTTCCCTTTACTAAAAACAAAACCCCTCTACATGCATGTTTGAATGCTTTGGTGCATTGTACGGTCATCTAGGCTATGCAAGTTTCTTTTCAAACTGGGTTACAACTTCTTTTAACTTAGTCTATAAAAATGACATGTGTCATTTAAGTAAGTGAAAAGCGCATGCTTTTTTAATAGTAGGGACAAAGTTAAGATAAATTTTAGGGTTAATAACTTTTTTGGTACCTCAGTTTTAACGTTTTTATTTTTTTCCCCTAGGTTTTAAAACTAGACAAATCTAATACCTCACTTATGGGAAAGACAAAATCAATATCTCTATTAGTTTTCGTCAATCCCAATTAACAGAATTCCTCATGTCACTCCCATAATATGCCACGTGTTTTTTTTTTAAAAAAAAAAAAAAAAAATTATATGGGGTGGTCGACCACCCCATTTTGGCCAATGGGGGTGGTCGAAACCACACTTTGGCCTTGGGGGTGGCTTTGACCACCCCTTGCGGCCCCTCTAGGGGTGGCTCAGCCACCCCCAGAGGCCTTGGGGTGGCTTCGACCACCCCCTACGGCCGGCATGGGGTAACCGAAGCCACCCCCATGGCCTCTGGGTGTGGTCAAGTCACCCCCAAGGTCAAAAGGGATGGTTTCGGCCACTCCCAGATCGGCCTTAGAAAATGGATCATCTCCATTTCATTTGAAATGGATAGTATCCATTTAGGCAAAAGGTTGATAAAATTAGGACAAAATTGTCGTCAACTTTAATCCCACCATTTTGCCTAAATGACTCCTCTCCATTTCAAATGAAATGGAGAGGACCCTATTCCTGCGGGTGGCCGGCCACCCCATAAAATTTTCATTTTTTTCATTTTCTTTTTTTAATGTTTAGTTATTATTATTATTATTATTATTATTAATTTTTAGGACACGTGTCGCGATATTAATGGAGATGACATGGAATTCAGTTAATTGGGACTAACAGAAACTAATGGAGGTATTGATTTTGTCATTTTCCATAAGTGAGGTTCCAAATTTGTCTAGTTTTAAAACCTAGAGTGAAAAAAATAAAAAACGTTAAAACCGAGATACCAAAAAAGTTATTAACCCTAAATTTTATTAAAAAATCATGTACATTTTACATGCTATTAAAAAAGTTGACACATTTTATTTCTATAGATTAGATAGAGGAATTTCCTCTATCCTAATTTGAAAGAAAATTATGTACGTGCAACCATTGTGTCCATGTGCGCACTTTGATGAATCCTCGACGGATAGTGATCCAACCCAACAAAGTGGCTTGACCCACCCAATACAAAAAAAAAAAAAATTAAAAATAAAATAAAATAATAATAATAAATAAATAATAAATTAAAAAAAAAAAAAAAAAAAAAAAAAAAAAAAAAGGTGGAAAAGGAATAAGAAGGTTTAAGGTGTGCATATGTGCCCTCAAGAATGCTTGACAGAAAGTGATCCGACCCGAGAAAGTGGCCTGACCCTCCCAATACAATGGCCCATCTGGTTACAAAAAACAAATAAAAAAGAAAAGGAATATGAAGGTTCAAGGTGTGCATGTGCCTTAACGAATCCTCATCAGACAATGATCAGACCCAAGAAAGAAAGTGGCCTTACCTGCCCAATACAATGGCCCATCGTTACACCAAAAAAAAAAAAAAAAAAAAAAAAGGGAGTACGAAGGTTTAAGGTGTGTAGATAATTTATAGAAACTTCGTAAAGATAATTGACATTGTGTTGTAATTTTTTAGTAATTCTAATAACTTTGACCCACAGAGAAGTTATTATTTTTATGACTTGATTAGAATAGGATGGAAAAATTGGCACATAAAATAATTTATTTTTGTGCCAACAGGTATGGAAAACTTTATTTATTGATGTTTAAATTTAGGAGAAATTTCACTTAACCCCTAACGTTTCATTACTTTTGTAATTGTACTCTCAAACTTTAAAATGTTGCAACATCAGGATACCATCTTTTAAATCTCTGCAATGTTATTCACTGGCGGAGACGACTCAGAGAAAATCTCGTATCAAAAGATGGAGTACAAAAATAGTAGAAAAAAAAAAATTACTCAGAACCCAAATCCCCAACACATCCAAATCTCACTATCACACAAGTGAGGTTATTTTCAAAGGAAAATATAAAAAACAGAAATACAAACTCTTATTTTGCTAGAATAGATGACGGTTAGTCTCCATTTTTCTTTCTCATTGGCACAATTTTCTTCTTCTCTGTTGTTTTTGGCTCCTAACACTACAAAAAAATGATTTTTTATTGACATAGATTTTCTAACGTGTCAGGTGGTCTGACACATCAGTAAACCCTCCTGACGGGGCAATTTTGACATGTTTCAGGCGTCAAGATTATGGGTGTCAGGAATTGGGAATTTTTGACGTGCCAAATATGGCACGTCAGAAATTCCTGACGTGTTAGATCCAACACGTCAGAAAATTCTGACGTGTTGGATTTAACACGTCAAAAAATCTTCTTAACGTGTCAAAAAATGACACGTCAGAAATTCCTGACGTGTCATTTTTGGCATATCAGTAATTGCTGATGTTCCGAAAATGACACGTCAGGAATTTCTGACGTGTCATTTTTTGGCACGTCAGAAAATTTGGTTAGTTTTTAATTTTTTTTTTCCTCTCCCCCCCCCCCCCCCCCCTACATTTTTTGTGAATTTTTTCAGGATTATACCCGAATTTTGTATTACGATTAACCTGATATTCAATCTATCCATCAATTCCATGCAATTAATATACAATTTTTCCATCAAATAACATACATCATATCCATTAACATCAATCACAAACTATCCATTAAAACTAACTTTAACACAAAAAAAAAATGGCTTAAATGTCAAATGGCCAACCACAAATAACATAATATACACCAATTTAATTATCTCTGTTATCATCAATAAAACTATCACAAATACAATTATATTAACAAAGTAACTTATATACAAGTGTGAATAGCCAACCAGACGTTCAATGTTGATCATTGACATCGATAACATCCTCTCCACGATGTCCATTACCTGCAAATGATAAAACAAACAATATTCACCAATAAAAAAATCACCAAACAAATAAAATCCACTAACTGCAAATGATAATACAAACAATCATTGAACCCGAATACAAACAATCATGTCGGTAAAGTGAAAGAAAAATGCCCGAATATTCACCCAACTCAGTTGTTGATTCTTCCACAGTAAATGATATAACTAAAATAGGTAAAACGTTGAAGTTAGCAGAAAATTCATATAAAAAAGAAAGAAAAAAATTAAGTCAATATATATATATATATATATATATATATGTATATATATATATATATATATGCATGGTCACAGAGCAATCAATAATATATAGACATGAGAAGATGAACTTCGTTTTTGCCATGGCAATTATGTGAGACATAGGAACTTTTTCTTTTTTCCATTGCAATTGTAGAGCTTCCATATAGGTTATTAATGTTGGGGGTTCAATGGAAGAGATGATAAACAAAAAGGAAAATCACCCTCTCTAGAATTGAGTGCATTTATATCTATTTATATTTAGAGTTACAAAATTAAGTTTCTGAACAACTGTTCTTGATGATATTGATATGCATGTATTGCTTTGTGCCATGCAGTTATATCCATTTATACGCCTACGAATAACTCTAAATAATTATCTCAACCAACACTATTTCATACTAGACCAAATTAAAGCCAATAATTTGAAATATAAATATAATGCATGTAGCATTTTGATAATCTTCCCGTAATATTTTTCATTTGTTGAGGAGATTAACACATAGGAATTTATATATATTCAAATCATATTATATTAACTACTTAAAATTATGATATTCATATACTATGGACTTGATCATTTCATACTCTCACACAATCACATACACTAGATTCTTAATATTCTATAAGGGCCATAGTGGTCCATCTCATAATACCAATAAACACTTCAAATGCAAAGCTCTAACCCACATCCATCACCAAACCAACCATGATATATAAACCAAATTCAAAAGGATTTACAACATCATTAATTATTGAGAATGACTACAACATATCCAAACTCTAAATATAGAAGTTCATATATATATATATATATATATATATGGACAGTTCTAAACCTAAATTGACCATTAAAAAAAGTCATTACCTGATCCACTGTCGACCGACGATCGCACCATCGCAAAGGGTGGGGAAGCTCTGTCTGGTGCAGTGTTAAACCGCATCATTTCCTCGATTTGGCGTAAACGGGCGTCAAACATTACCTGACGTTGAGCCTCCTGTTGAGCTACCCACGCATTGTTCTCAGCCATCTGCTCCGCCACTTGCTGAGCTACCCGCGCATTGTTCTCGGCCAACAAGGCATCTATCTCTTCCTTGTGCTTTGCCCTCTCCGCCTCAAGCGCTCTATCAAGTGCTTCTTGTGATATCGTGGAGTGCCTGGCATTTTCTGACCGTGCCTGTGATGGTGTATAGTATGAGTGTATGGTCCCCCGCACAGGCAGAATATTTAGTGCAACCATCCGAACCCTACCGGCATACTCAGGCTTATTTCCAATTGCCTGTGCGAATGCGTCGTTTGGCGCCCACCTGACCGTTCCCTCTGTGATGCTAGATGATGCTGCAAGGTCGGTGGGTATAAGCTCCTTCATCATTTCCTGTATGTCACATTAATTATTGAATTAGTGGGTCATACAACTGTTAATCGCAGCATATTATTGAAAGGTGAGTAGCATACACATCTCTCCTTCACAATATCATTCGGATATGTACCGTTCTTCTTCGTGTGTGTGCGGACATAATTTTGTGCACGAGTAGGATGATGGCCCAAACGTTCGACCTGCAGATAAAATAGGACATACATATATTTTTAAATATATCAAATGATAACATATTTACATCTATAAGTATAGGATAAATTACACACTTACCTCCTCATGTGTCAACCTGACATAGCTCTTTGATCCGGTGCAATGTAGTGTATCATTTAATGCTTGCAACCTCTTCATTTTCGCCACATACTCCTACACAGTTAACACTTTTAATATGTTAATACTAACACAATTACAATTAATGACACTACATAACACAAAGAGTTTAACTCATGACCTACCCTATTCTCCTGGCTACACCATCTCTCCAATAAGATATCCAAGTCGACGGCATTGTACTCGCCTAGCGTCTCTCCCCTCAGTCTTGCCCATACAGTGTCCTCCGGAGTATCTTCCTCCTTAATGGCACAAATTTTTTTAAGGTCGTGCCTCCAAGTCCGCAGCTTGGAGCCCATATCCTGAAATACTTCATTCTTGACGGCTTTCAAGTTGTACTCGGGCGGGATGAAAAGTATGCCTGCATAAGTTCAACATAGAGAAATTAAAAAAACCTAAAATATATGTATATGTATATAGATATAAACACACATATATATGTGCAACTTAGAGCGTACATATACATATATACATTACGAGTGTTTGACATATTATTAAAAAACATACCATCAAGGCGTCCCAAATATCCTCCTTGGTACACTTCGGTACCTTCGTCCAATCGTCCGGTATTCGGACATAATTTTCGCTCTTTACTATGTCTCCGGTCATCCATCTAAACCTCACGGTGCTAAATCCAACGGCCTGCAATGATGCATTGTACTCCATTATAATCCGTTTGCCGGGAGGGACTCCCGGCAGACTGTGTGAGTCAAGAATGGTAAACACCTCAATAATGATGTTTCCTTCAAAATCGGTACCTAACAAATTAAAAATTACCAATGTAAGTTATTTCGAATTCAATACTAACTAACAAGTAAATTAAGACCTAATATGCACGACAATCGAGCATATACACTTACTTATGGTCCGGACCTGTCGAGGGCCTAACTAGTTGTTGGGAGCAGGGTCGGTGGGCTGCGGGTCATCCGTGGCCCGTGGCCCGTGCCCCACCAAGCATGTCTTCTTGGGCCTCTGTCTCACTGTCCTCCAGACCTGCTTTGTATTTTTTTAGAATGTTTAGAATTCTATGAAGTTGTAGTTGTAGTTAAATATAATTGATATTGCACCAATATAGTTAGAAACTTTCAAACTTTTGAATCTTTAAAAAAACTTTCGGCCGTACCTGCGCTATACTGGGTGTATAGCCGCTCGACATCGCCCTGAGAACTCTGTCGTAACTCACAGTACGGATACGAATCAAGCCGATACCCCATCTAGGCCATGCCTGCCCGATCGTATGGAGCATGGATAGGGGTCTCCCCTTCCATAGTAGCTGGAAGAACTGGTCGATATCCTTCCTGCATCTCCAGAAGCTGAGCAACTTCTTGTTGCTCACTGTCATCAAGTTGGCCTGCCACCCATGCAACATAGACTGCCGCACTACGGACGAGCCCCTGCGTGCTCTGGTCTTCCCCCTAGTACTCATGGTACCCTGTGAAAACACCACAAACCCAATTAATTTCGTATACAATGTATGAAATATTTACTACTTTACGATGCATGAGTCATAATGCTGCATGAGATATATATAAGATTTTAGCAAATGCACAGCTTAATTAAGTGTGTTGATGTAATGTGCATGTAGTGAACAACTACCAATCAAAACATAAATATAAAATTATATATATATATATATATATATATATATATATATATATATATTAAACTTTTGTATCTGACACATACGCTTCGATTGGATCTAAGTTGTGTTTGGCGTATTCGATATGATCTTGTAGATCGTGATCAAAATTTTTGGTCAATAGGAGAGGCTCACACTCGTGGTAATTGGCACATGAATCTTGATGTCTTTCACCCTGACCAACGTCGTATATGTTTATAGGTTTGGTTCTTACTGCGCAAGCCCAATCTGGGCACCTATCATCTTATACGTAAAATACCTGGTCAACTTGTGAAGTTAGCACATATGGCTCATCAGTTACTAACTGCAAACTTCACAAACAATCTACACCCGTCTCTATATTCCCTCGTACTCCTAGACTTTGTCATCGAACTCTTGTCCATTTTTCTCTACGTACATAAATTAGGAATAAATATATAAGACTTAAAAATTGTATACCTAATTTCAAGCACATGCATATATATAAACATAAACCGGAACCTAAATATTTGAACCACATAAAAAATATAAACCTATATATTCTCATATAGGTTTAAATTGTTTATGTCCAAAAATATATACATATTCGTGCGTATCTACATTCATCTGTACCAAAGGGTGTATTTATAACACTTATCTATTATAATTAATCTAGAAAAACCAATAAAAAAAAAATACTCGATCCAAATTTAAGCATTTTGTTTGGTGGAGACCCTAAACAAATTAATTCTAGCTTGGTTATTTTATAAGGTTGTTCTAATACATCTACCGAGCTAGGTTTGTTATGAGGACCCTAAATACAATAAATCTAGCTTAAATGTCGTTAAACTTTGGCATTAGTAGGTGATGACATGCATGGGTCATACAACTCTTTTGTTTGGTGTATTTATTTATTTATTATATGATATATATAAAGGTTAAAAGAATTTTGAGTGTCTTGCAAATATGATAAATGGTTTCGTAATATTTTTGGTCCAGACCTTTCTTCGGTTATTGACACATTAGATTAATTTCTTTCATATTAATCACAATTTTAACAAAATTCCAACTTGTTTTTAGGTAATATTAATTTTAATGCGTTATATTTCAACTTGAACAAGCTAAGTTCCTCAAATTAACCAAAAGTTTAATCCGTTTTGTATGGTTTTTTTTGTTCGAAAAAATAATTTATGTGGGATAGAATTAAGTAAGAATCGAATTGAATATATTTTGCATGTGTTTTAGGTTATGTGTTCAATTATGATTAGATTTGTTTAAAAAACTCATAACAAAAGTGTGAAATAAAAAAATAGTCTAAAAAACAAAGTCGTGACTTTTTACTTATTCATTTGAAATCTCTCTAAGTTTGACAAGGTTTGCACTTTTGCTAACTCTTTTTCCTGTTAAATTCATGTAATTCGGATTGAATCCTCGCGTTGTGTGAATTTATAACCTACAAATTAATAAGGGGTCAATGAACGTTTATGATGTTTGAATATTAAAAAACTCATTAACTGTTAATATTAATTAAACAAAGTTTTAAATTAAATCTCTATAAATATTATATATCACCACGTACTATACGTACTTAGAAGGTCAAACGATTGAAATGAATGATAGATTAAAATTGACATAATGTTCTATAAATTCCTTACTAATAAGCCAACCTTTTCATTTAAACAAACCCCCCCCCTCCCCCCCCCCCCCCAAAAAAAAAAAAAAAATCCCACATTTAAAAAGCAATTATATTTTGAAATAAAAACCTAGCTAACATAAGAAACATCATTTTGCATGCATGTGCATATCCAACGTACAATAAGTAATTCATAGATATTCCAAAAAAAAAAAAAATCACCTTCATTAAATGCTCACAAATACTCAATCCATTGCATTAACGAAACATCATGCGAATATATGACAAAATAAAACATAAAATTGATAAAACAACACAATGTATATATATAGCATATATTCTGCAATAAAACAATATATATATATACCTGCAAGAGAGATGGAGGAGATTGGCGGAGTAGATTCAGCCGAAGAATCGCCAGAGACGGCAACGGCGAAGTGGAGGTGGCCGCCGGAGATGGGGAGTGACCTAGCTAGAGAGCTAGAGAGAGTACTGCGCGCTAGCTGAGAGATAGAGCTGACAGAGAGAGAGCAGGAGATGAGGAAGAGTGAGGGAGATTTCAGATGAGGGAGGAGAAGAAAAGAAGAAAAAAGAAGAAAAAATGGATGGGCTGAGGGATTTTGGCTGCCTGGCGGGAGAGAAGAGAGAGTAATCAAGGGAGAGAGGGAAAAACAAAAAAAAAAATGAGTAGGAGTGGGCGCGATGGGACCGCCAGCAGGCGTTGGCCTTCCTAAGGCACCCTCGTGCCACATGTGGCACATCAGAAATTCCTGCTGTGCCTATGTGGCACGTCATGAATATATATTAAATACAAAAAAAAAATAACAGAAAAAAAATATATAAAAGAAATTATGACGTGCCAAAGATGGCACGCCAGAAATTTTCTAACGAGTCACATATGGCACGTAAAAAAGTTTTAACTAATATTTTGCATGTCAGAATTTCTTTTATCTAATTTTTTATTTTTTTGCTTGGCAAATTCAAACTAAATAATAAGGTGATGGTAAAAATTATTAACAATAGTAAATAAGATGAATGAAGTTTTGAATCGTTCGTTTTGAATCGTTCCTCGTTCGTTTTGAATCTTATTAAAATAATATTATTCATATTGAAGTTTTGACATATATATATATATATGGGCAGGAATCAAATATCAAATTGTCATCGTGCCCGTATTATATATAACTATTTGTTGTACACTAAAACAGCTTTGTAAAATGGTCCGATTGATTGACAAGAAAATAAGAAGTAGAAGACGAGAAAGAAAGAATTAAAAAAGAAAACTTGGGTATACGTACGTAGTAGATGCAATAAAGTTATTTAATAAAAATGTGAAAATATTTTGAGTATCATTTTCATTTAAAATCCTTCCTAATAAAAAACAAAAGTTAGGTGATATATATATATATATATATATATATATATATAAAACAAAAATAAATAAATAAATAACTAAAATAAAATAAATGAAATTCTGACGTGCCATATTTGGCACATCATAAATTTCTGACGCGCCGTATGTGGCACGTCAGAAATTACTGACGTGCCATATGTGACACACCTGTAATTTCTGACGTGCCATCAGAACTTATTTTATATATATATATATATATATATATATATATATATATTAAATATCATAATTATATGGTTTACACAAACTAATATAATGATAAAAATGTGTACTAAATGATGAAGGAATAAATAATTTTGAACTGAGTTGCAGGCTTATAGTTGCTGCAACTTTTTTTGAAGTACTCATATATGGCATGTAAACTGCAAATATATATATATAGACATGTAAACTTAAGATGAAAACATGACAAGGGAAAAAAAAATTCAAAATTACAACATAAAAATAAACAAATGTAACTTGAATAAACAAATAGTATTAACGGTTGATAAGGTTGGTGTGAAGAGTGCAATCTTACCAACAACAATTACATTTTAACGTGCATGGTTTATATATATATATATATATATCCAGTGGCGGACGCAGGATTTTTCCTATGTGGGGGCATTTATTTAATGAATAAAATAATTAAAATAATTAAATATAAAAAATAATTTTTTGGTCTTCTTTTTGCATTGCTGTATTTTTTTAATGAATACAAAAACAAAGTTGAACAAAAATATAATGAACCGAATAAGTGAATAATTCAACAAAATTTTTAATTATGTTTTAAAACATATAAATAGAACTTACAATTTTTTTTTTGTCACTACTAGCGCTAATTCAATTGTCCTATTTGTAGTCTTGTAGATATGCTCTTCGAATTTAGTCTTTATCACTAGGATGATAATCACACTTTTTTTTCTTTTTTTTTTTTTTCCTAAAGCAAGGATCTCTGGACAGATTTGCTAAATCTACTTCGAGGTTGTTTAGAATTTGATTGGAGGTCAATAGAATCATTATTTTTCTCCATAATTTCAGACAACTACAATTATATATTTATACAATTAAAGTATGAAAAAAAAAACTATATAAATTCATAAATAATTAAATATAAAAACAATTAGCAAAAATAGGCTTAATAGCAATATAATTATATAAATATTAAGACAATTCATTTAAAAGAACAATTATTTTTACAAGGCTGGCAAGCACGCGTGTTTTATTTTTACAAAGTCTTTTATTTTGTTTTTAATTTACACAGCCGCTGTTCCCCACTTTGGGCTTGACTTCTTGTTTTTTTTTTTTTTTTTTTTTTTTAACTTACACGGCTGCTGTTCCCCATCATTCTTTAATTTTTTTTTATTGTTTTGTTTATATTTGTTGCAGCCTGTCCCCACTCCCCAGACAATATTCCCAAAAAAGAAAACGCACCGTTTAGAGTATTATTCATCGTCTTCTTCTTTCCATTCGTCTGAAACACTACGTTTCTAATTTTTTTCAAATTTCATTTTACGAAGGGACATAATATATGGCTAAAGCACGAGGGAGAGGGCATAATCATGGATAAAGGGCATACTTATGCCTGAGAGAGGGCATAATCACGGCTGAGGGGCATACAAAAAAATTTTACCAAATGACAAGGAGAATTTTTAGGGGTTGACTGGGGGCTATGCCCCCAGTCGACCCCCCCTGGATCCGCCCCTGTATATATCCTTTAGGTTAATTTGAACCATGCACGTTAAATTAATGTTATATATATATATATATATATATATCCTTTGCATGGTTTTGCTATATATATATGGTATCCCGATTAAAGCATGGCTAACAGTCAGAAATTAATTCTCTTATATTTTTTAATGTTGAGATGGGTTACGGTGTTATAAAGGAGAAGTAAAGTACTGGTGTTTGTTTTGTAAAAATTAATTTTATTGAATGTTAATTGGGATCGATCTTATTGTACAATATTAAACCTGATAATGTTGGGATCATATATATTATATATTATTTATATCTCTAATATAAATGAATTAAACCAGATATATATATATTATAGTTATTGACGTGTCAATTTGACACGTCAATATTTACTGACGTGTCAAATTGACACGTCAGTAAATATAAAATTAATTAGTTATTTATTTTAAAATGTTGTAAAATTAAATTGGATTCAAATTTACTGACGTGGCAAAAAATTTCTACTCTTTGCCACGTCAAAAAATGGCCTTTTTTTGTAGTGTAAAAAAACTAGGAAACAACTTTTACTCTGATTACAGTGCTACCCAGCACTCCTCTACTCAACAAAGAGGTGTGGCACTCCACTAATGTCTTCTAATTTTTTCTTCTACTCAAAGGAACCACAACATGTCATTTAATAATGGTCCAAAGTCAGTTGACTCTCCTAATACAAGGAAAGCTTGGAGAAATAAAATATGAAACCCAAAGGCAGAAGCCTAGAAGGAGTTACTCGGCTACCATACAAAACAAAAGCCAAATAAAGGTTGTGGGGCCACAAGTGTAAAGTCCCCAAAATTGGCCTTGGCCAGCCTAGTAGGGTTATTAGCAATTACCTCAGCTTAACTAACTAGTGGCTAAACGAGGAATTGTCCCTCTAAGCATTATTAGAGTTAATACATAGAAACGTGAAATAAATCGAGAAGTTAATAATATTTACAAGTACAAGTATAATCATCGAATTTAAAGACATGGAGCACTAACAATCATATAAGGCAAACCTGATAACAACATAAAGATCTTAAAGCAAAATCTATAGTGGCAACCACACCACTCTTGGGTTCTAGGAACAAGCTTTCTATAAGAATAATAACCGCGTAAGTCTAACGACTTAATAAGTAAACCTTACAATTGGGTATGATATGAGCTCATTGTTATTAAGCATAAATAAACGTGTAGTTTTCGGTAAATATTGGAAAGGATGTTGTCTTTGTTAATACACCATAAAAGTGTGGTCTAGTTAATAAAAGAGTAGTGTACTACGGGCGACAATTGCCTAAGTATTTTTAATGTAACAAGCTAATGCTTATAGGTTGTAACTATTATATATGGTTTACCCGAGATATTACCCCTTCTTAATAGGGTTGGCGTTGTCCCGAGGAACCTATAATACGATGTTGGTGCCCCGACCATTGTATGCTACTATTCATAACACTAGCAGCCTGACCGAGTCCTACATCAGGTGGCCTACGCTACTAATGATGTATATCCTATAGTAACCAACTATTACGCAATGGCTACGCCGGTCACGAATGGCTGTTGGATCCAAGGCTCATATAGCAACACACACATTTGACTATAGAATCAAGTCTATATAGTAAGCTCATGGTCATTATACTGCACGTACTGGTGTATCATGTCATACGATGCATTTTATCAACAAGTTATTACAAAAATGTAGACATTCTCATATTATACGTGTGGTCAACCAGCTAACATATCCCACGTTTTTAAGGAAAGTGTTCGTAAGTGTTTACTTACCTCGCGCACTCGCTTGAGTTCTTCGACATCATAAATCCCCTGCTATAACGAAATACGACATATCGTTATATGCAGAACTTAAAGAACTCCTATAAGTATGGTACTAAGTCCTATCTAACAATAGGGTGGTTGTACCCTACTATTGCACATTTGAAGGCAAGGGACGGATGCCATGCTTTCTAGTCGAACGTTTGGCCTCGAGGGCGTATGTTCGGCCAGTGAGTTATATATCTAGGCCAAAAGCTCCAAACTATGTTTTGAGGCTTCTATCTAATCTAAGGGTTGATAAGCCTCATTCTAGGCTGCTTAACAAATATATGCAAAGTACATATCATGCAACTCAACGAATCAAAGAGGCACTTTAAAGTCTTTTGAAAACATTTCTTGGTTTTGTAAGAAAACGGGTACAGGGGCTTGTCATAGCATCTTTAAACCTTTATAACATTAGGAAAGCAGTAAGAACGACATTAAAGTTATACAAAAGGGCATGGAGTTGCCTTAGAAGATGGCCAACTCCTCCAATCTCCTCCTTCCTTCACAAAATCACTCCTTACACTAAGCTTTAGGTTTTCTTGGGAGCAAGGGAGGTTGAAAGTCAAATGGGGCTTTGATAAGCACTTAATGTTGCACATGCAAGCCCCTTAACTTGCATATGTTAATTCCTTAGCATTGTTATTTGTTTAATTTTTGTTTTGTTTTTGCGTCTCAGGTCTTAATTGGCAAACCATTGAAAATTGGGCTTAAAAGGCAAAACTGGACACATTCTGGTACCACGATCGAGCGTGCATGTGCTCGAGCGCATTCAGTCTAGGATCGAGCATACCTTCCTAAGCTCGAGCGCACACGGGCATACAGTACACGACAAGAGTCCTTTTACAGCTTGAAATTGGTTTTCAGTCTCCCAATTGGACTGGGAGACTGACCTCCAGTTTTCCTTGGGTTTCTAGGGTTTTTAGGGTTCTCTTGATCCCTATAAATAAGCGTCTAAACATTGTAAATGGACACACCACTTTCTAGAGCTAGAAATCAGAAATTCATCTTTGGAGCTTAGAAGATCATGAGCGGCTAAAACCTTTCGTGGGGTGTTGATGTAACTTTGTCCAAGCACAATAGTTCGATTATATTTAATTTCTAGATTTTCAATTTATGCATGTTGATTGTATAACTATGAGAATTGCTAAATTTTGATTACGTTCTTAATTATTAAATACAATTGTTCTTAAATTCCAAAATCAATATTTGTGAAATTCCTCTCTTGTCTTAGAAAGTATTTTACTTTTGTTGATCTTAAGTCATTCTTGTTTTCTGTGATTATGAGGATGATGGTTATACAATGGGTATAGTTGAAATATAATCAATAGGATTTGATAAGTCATGCCTAGGGAAGATGGATTGTACTACACCCTAGTTTAGTGTAATTTAGGTAGACAGTCTGTGCCAACCAAAGATGGGTTACACTTATTCATTAATTGTATGTATCTTGTTAAAGAATTTGATAATTTACACCTAGGGAGAATGGGTCGTACCGCATCTTAGTAGTTAGGTGGACAATCCATGCCAACCAAAGATAGATTATGCTTATTCTTTAATAACGTAGTTTCTTGTTTATTTCTAACATGCATAGAATGAATTTCTATGATTAAATATGATTAGCCATTGTTGTGCAGATAGAGGTGAAGTCAATACCCTACACTCTCTCTCTTATTTTAAATCTCTTTTAATTTCATACACTTCAATTTCGCAATCAAAGACAATCTCTTTTTAATTAAGTTAATTTTGATCTTTCAAATTTGATAACAAAACCCCAGCAGTTATTGAAGTTCGACACCCTCAATATAGCTCTATCATACGGGATTCGTCCTAGTACGAGTGATAATTTTTATAATTGATATTTTTGGTCACAAAAATACCACATCAGGCTTTATATAGGGGTTTGGGGCGTGTCTTACTCTAGAAAAGCGGAGAGGGTAGCCTAACAGGGGTAAGAAGGCATGTCCTTGCTGTATGTACTCGACAAGGTCTAGAAGGTTAAAACACGGCAAGAAATCTTGTTATATGGGGCACAAGCGATACTTGCCCATGGATCATCCGTGAAGGCGGAACAAAAGAACATTTGATGGCAACCAAGAGCTAGAATGTGCCCACGATGTGCCAAGTGGAGACAAAATTTTGAGACAATTAAAAGGGATGGTATTTGGAGATGAGAAGGCCGATAAGGCAAAGTTGGATGATAAAGGAAAGAAGCAGAAGAAAAGTACTGATAATGTAGTGTGGAAGAAAGAAAATATTTTCTTTAGGTTGCCGTACTAGAAAGATAATTTATTGTGGCACAGCCTTGATGTCATGCATATAGAGAAAAATGTGATGAACAACATACCTGACACAATACTCGACATTCCAGGGAAAATGAAAGAAAAATTCCAAGCCCGCACAGACTTGCAAGAAATGGGTTTGAGACATACACTTCATCCTGACACGGGCGAGGATGGTAAAACCTATATGCCCCCAGCTTGCCACACGATGTCTAAGGACGATAAAACACATTTTTTGAAAGTGCTTCGTAATGTAAGGGTGCCTGACGGATATGCCTTAAACATTTCCCGAAGTGTACGACTTAAGGACCGTACGATATCAGGTTTGAAGAGTCATGACAGTCACGTGATTATGCAACAGCTTCTTCCTAGGGCTGTAATCAAGCCGGGAGAGCCGGGCTTGGGGTGTGCTGAACTCGGCTCATTTATGTTGTTTAGTAAATGAGTCGAGTCGAGTTCGAGCCAGGCTTCAAACCACCTGTCCGAACTCAACTCATTAAGCCCAACACCTAACTCGGCTCGAGTTGGAGAGCCTAAGCGAGCTCAAGCCATGCTCAGTTAAAAGCTTGTCGAGCCTTAAGCGGGCAACTCGGCTCGCTTAAGGCTCATTTATTTGGACTATTGAATATAAAACAGCTTTTGAAATTCTCTTCAACTTTTGAGAATTATGCATCCTCACCTTGAGAACAAAAACAAATTGTCCAACTTGTCTAAATAAATTGTCCAACAAAAGTCTCAAACACGAATGTCTAAGATGTATAAGTTCAAAATACATAACCAATAACCAAATTCAAATTACAGTCCATAAAACTTAGAAAGTACATAAAACATAAAAAGTCCATAAAACATAGAAATTCCAAATCAAGGTGGATTTCAATCAGGTGGCCCCCACTTTCTACAAAAAAAAAAAAAATGAAAAAAGAAAGAAAATGACACAAGTTAGTGATCTTAAATTAAAGATGCTAATAAAGTAACTTCGAAATTACAGATATAGTCCATACCAATCCGAAATTTGTAAGGCAGGAAAGTGAATTTCAATCATTTTCTACAAAAACAAACACAAAAAATTAATGCAAATTAAAAAAAAAATGGCAGAAATACTCTTCATTTGAATGTAACAAAGTAACTTACAGCTATTGTTGCAGAATATTTCTTCACTCCATGAAATGCTCTCACCCAAACTGACCCACATAGAAGCATTTGAACCGTTTTGGTTGATAATGATGCTCTATAAGGATCAATAACTCTACCACCAACACTACAAGAAGATTTAGAAGCAACTGCAGTGATAGGAACAACTAAAATATCACGTGACATCTTAGACAAAATTCGATACTTTAAGGCATCGAATTTTCACCATGCTAGTGCCTTGAACTCTGTATCTATATCTTCTCCATTGTCATCCTTCTCACAAATGTAAACATCTTCTTCAAGATACACATCTAAATCAATTTTTTTAAGGGGTCGAACAATGTCATTAGTTCTATAGTGTTGAAGAAACATTGATTGGCCTGTGGAAACTTTTGGCTTTGGAGGTACAACAGCTCTAGGAGTACAAGGATTAGATTCATTAGAAGAACCAACATGTTCTTGAGCACTTTGCTGCATAATAGATGAATTATGTTCCAACACATAAACCTTATACAACTTATGAAGAACGGACAACACATATTTAATGTGCTTCTTAGCTTCATCCATTGGAAAATAAATCAATGGAAAACAATATTCTATCAACTTCATTTTGTATCTTGGATCTAAAATAGCACCTATGGCCATCAATAAATTGCATTCACCCCAATACTTGTCAAATTTCTCAGCCATTTTAGTTGCTATTGCTTTGATGTATACATTACTATCCATACACTTAATGGCCAATACCTGTTTCATCCTCCATACCTCAGGTAGAAACAAATTTGAGGTTGAGTAATCATTTTCACTCACTATGTTCGTCACTTCATTGAAAATTTTCAAAACTTGATTCACATCAGCAACCTTCTCCAATTCTTCAGGACTTATCACCCACCGAAAACCTTCATTTGTTTGTTGAAACCTTGAGAACACTTCTTTGTACTCTATGGCATTTGCCAACATCAAGTAAGTGTTGTTCCAGTGAGTGGGGACATCCAAAATCAATTTTTTAGAAAGTAAATTCAACCGTCTTGCTATTTCACTAAAGTCCCGAAACCAACTCTCAAATACCACCATATACTTGATACGTTGCCGTACAAAATCAACTATTTCCTCAATTTCACCAAGTCCTGCTTGCACCAAGAAGTTAGCAATATGTGCACAACACCGCACATGAACAATTTACCCCCAATAGGCAAGACACCCCTTAACAGAAAATCATCTTTAAGATTTCTAATGGCAACATCATTTGCTCTCGCATTATCAATTGTTATTGTGAATACCTTATCTTCAATACCCCAATCTACAAAACACTTCCGCAGTGCATCAGCAATAACATCACCACTATATGGAGGAGGCACATTACAAAAATTCAGAATTCTCTTTTGCATGAACCAAATCAGAGTCCACAAAGTGGCAAGTGATTACTATATATGACAATTTTTGTGAAGAGGTCTACATATTAGTTGTAATGTTTACCTTATTAACCCCACTTAGCAGTGTTTTCAGCTTATTCTTTTCAATATTATATGTAGAAATGTAGTCATTCTTAACAGTTGCACGACTAATCTTTTTCCAGTGGAGAGATAATGCCTTGCAGAACTTGTTAAAGAGTTCATGCTTCATGATATTAAAAGGTTATTCATGGTAGAGAACCATGTGGGCAGCAAGTTCTCTATCTCTCTTTTCATTATACGTATAATTCAACAAAGTGCCTAAATCACTAGACTCACTAAGATCTAGGGTGAGAGTCATTTGCTTCTTGTTAGCATTCACATATTTTAAACATACTACCAAATGTCTACCAAGTGTTGAGGTAGAACTTGAACTAGAAACAGCAAATAATCTTTTACACCATTTGCAATGAGATTTTTGGACACCACCAACATCAACACGAACAAAGTCATTCCAAACTTTGGAAGTCTTTTGCATGTGTCTCTTTTCATATGCATTCCTATCTCTTGAAACTTCCGTAATACTAGCTTCAGATCTATTCAAACTATCCATAACATTAGTCGATCCAATGACTTCCATAGGTTGGTTTGTATTCTACATAAGTTAACTGTCATACATTTTAATGGCCCACATTCAGTAAAATTTCTTCACATTCATAAACAACCCAATCAATACAACTCCAAACAAATCAATCCAAGAACCCATTATTTATAAAATCAGAATACCAAAATCAGCAATAATCAAAATCAAAATTAACAGCCATATATAACTCCAACCAAAATCAAATCTAAAATCCAAACCCAATCAATACAACTCCAAACAATACAAAGTTAGTGGCAAGATTGTTGACAATCATTTGTTGCAGCAGCCATAAACATTTTAAAATTCCCATGGTTAGACATTAAACACTTAAGAAAGTCAGGTTGAAGTGGACACAAAATAATTGATATTATCAGACTTCAATATAATCATGCAAATCTTAGATCTGGCTCTTAACAAAAAAAGAAGTAGAAGAAGCAGCATGCAAAGGCTAATATTAAGATGACTATCAGATGATTGAATTTCTTCACAAGATTCATCTTTCATTGATACATTTAGAAATCATTTGTTCATCCTAAAGATGACTTTCAATTAATTGAAGTCCAGAAGATTCACAAATCATTTCTCCATTAATATTTTTAGACCAAAAGACAACAATTAAGTTTAACATAAATTTAGGAAATTCATATGACTATATGAGTATAAAACTCCCATCATCATGCACCACTTGCATATAAACGTGTCCATTCTTTCGCTTCAAGATTCCAATCAACAAGGGTCAGTAATAACTAATAAGTAATAACATGAATGAAAAACGTCTAGTACATTCATCTTCCAGTAATAAGTTTATGTTTGTTAGGTCTTTCGTGTGATTGATGATTGCTATAGATGGTATCCCATCTTTCAATAAATTGTGTTATTTAGAAACACAACTCAGGCAGAAATTGTTTAGCATATCCACAAATTCCTGAACAGCAAAAAAAATTTAGAAACACAACCCAGCGATAGGCAATCTAAAATATTTATCCTCTTTGATTTTCAACTATCTAAAAATTTAGAAACACAACCCAGCGATAGGCAATCTAAAATATTTATCCTATTTGATTTTCATCTTATTGAACCAAAAAACCTATTCAATTAATTAGTACCTGTTGGCTAGTAGAATACGGTGTGAGATGAGTGAGAACAGAGAAACACTGAGACAGTGAGAGTCGAGATTGAGAAGTAGAGAAGGAAAATAACAATTGGAAAAGAACCTAGATTCGAAGGAAAATCATACCTGGTGGCTGGTAGAAGACAAACCCAGATGGTTGACAGAGAGAGTGAAAGTCGAGATGGAAAGGGAGAGAAGGAGGAGAAAGGGAAGCTTTGGATCTTTGGAGCTTTTGCGCGACGCCGTGGGGGAATGAGAGAATGGGATTGATTTTGCTTTAGGTTTAGTTTAGCGTTAGGAAGAGATAAATAAATATGGGTATTAAAACGACGTAGTTTTGGCCCTCAAATTTGTTCAATTTTAAAATATTGTTCAACAAAAGGTTCAAAAATTTGTTCAAAAAATGGTTCAATTTCTTTTTTCATAAAATGGTTTAAAATTTGTCAAAACAGTGTTCAAAAAAATGAAAAATACATTAATACTTAAATTATTGTTATAAGTAATACATTGTTGAATCTAATGCCAATTACTTGATTTGACATTATATGAATCACATTGTCATTGTATATAAATATTATGATTAAATATTTGAATTGTGATTGGATCATATGATTAAGTGTTGATCTTATAAACTTACAAACAAACAAAAATACTTCAATTGTGGTTATAAGTAACACATTGTTTAATCCAAGGTCAATTACTTAATTTGATATTATATGAATCACATTGTCATTGTCATTGTACATAAATAATTGACTAAGTATTGGAATTGTACTTGGATCATATGGTTAAGTATTTATCTTATGCATTTATATTATTCAATATGCATATAATATAACTATAACCAATTATATATATAATCTAACGAGTCTGACGAGCCCCTATCGAGTTTTGTCGAGCGAGTCGGGTATGTATCACTTATTAATCGAGCGGGTTTTTCGAGCTTGGGTTCGGGCCGAGCTTAGCCGAGCGGGTGTCGGGCGGGTTGTCGGACAGACTGGTTTACTTACAGCCCTACTTCTTCCTATTGCATTGCGTAGATCATTGCTAGGTAACGTGGTTAGACTACTTGTTAGCATGTTGGCATTCTTCAGGGGCCTATGTTCTACGTCATTGACATAAGACGATATGGACCGACTAGAGGGTAACGTTTGTATCAATTTGTGCAAGATAGAACAGGTCTTCCCCCCAGTGTTTTTACCATCGTGGTTCATTTGGTAATACATCTTGTCTATGAATGCTGACTCGGTGGACCAGTACAGTATAGGTGGATGTATCCGGGAGAGAGATAAAATTTGTTTACGCTTATTCATGATTTTATTTTTCCTCAATTGTAAGATAATGAATTACTGTAATGAATGAATTATATTCATATGTAGAAACCTTGAGGGGTTCAAATCTAATGTACGCAATAAAGTAGCTCGTGAGGGTTGCATTGCGAAGGGCTACATAGCAACTGAGTTGATGGCACTCTGCTCGAAGTATTTAGATAACACACCAACATTTCACAATAGGACTCAAAGAAACCCAGGTTCAAAGGGGGCAAGAACACGAGTCATCCTCGACTGTATCACATTGACACAGATTCACCGATACATTATGTTTAACTCAGACGAGTTCCTTCAACTGCGGAAGTAAATCGTGTTAGTAGCATATGCATGTTCAATATCACTTACATCCTTAGTTGTGAATTATAATGAAATTAATTTCGAATTGTAGGATGCACATTGATACACTTAGGCAATCATGCAATTGGGGGCGAATAGCGGACGATTAGTTGGAAACCCAACATCATGAGCAGTTCTGCGATTGGTACCATGACTACATAAAACTAATGTGATGTTTAACTATTGCAGTCCAATTATATTTACTTCTGGTTCATAACAACTATGAGTGTAAACGAGCCGAGCTTAAGCAAGCTTCCCTTGTTCAAACTTAGCTCATTTAAATTTTACTCGAGCTCGAGCTCAAGGGTGAGCCAAAAAAATCGAGTTCGAGCTTATAATAAATCGAGCCGAGCCAGCTTGCGATTTGACTCTTATATTTAATGTTTTTTTTTAAAAAAAAAAAAAAAAATTAAACTTCAAGTACTCTTAAACGGCTTAAGAAACCAACTTGCATATGAGTATTTGCTTAGCCTGGCTAGTCGAATATGGAGCCTAAGTCAATACAGTAAGGCACTTAGTTTCAAAGAGAGGATATACATCCTTTTACAGATAAGCAAACTTGGGGATTGATGTTTTCTTAGCAATGTGAGACAAGTTAACATGTTCTATTTAGACTGCATTGGGACAATGCCCCCTACAAAAAAAAATATTTTTTCAATGTCTCTCTCTCAATCTCCCTCACTAGTCTTAGCGCATCTTCCACCTGAACTCTTATTTTCCACTCTCTCACTCTCGCTCACTAGACAGGTAGTGATAGTGTTTGGGTCTGTTTGATTCTTCAATAGTTTCTACCTTTCACGATCTCCATTAATAGTTTTTGCTTGATTCTTCTTCCTTTCGTTTGGGTCTGCTCTAATTGAATCGGGGTCTTTTTAATGATTGCTCTCTCTCTCTCTCTCTCTCTCTCTTCGATTACAAAGGGTCAAGAATTTTTCATTTTCTAACTTTTAAATATAAATATGATTTTAAGATTTTAATAATTCTGAGATTTATAATTAATTATGTGTTACTTAGTTTATATATATATACACACACACGAGCTTATACGAGCCAATCCCGAGCTCACTCGAGTGGCTTGCTCACTTAACACCCTTAATAACAATTAACCAAATTAACTTCTTTATGGTCTATTGTACGTAATATACTCGCAGGTCGATCGATTGGACGATTGATGTAGAAAGGAAATGGGTGACAAACTGGTAATGCATTGTAGAAGGCCGAGGGAGGCAGCTATCAGATATAACAACTATGTGGTTAACGGGAAGCTGTTTCGCACTCTTGCATTTGATGTCGGAAAGAGGACTCGGAACAGCGGCATGTGTGTGCCAACTATTGATGGCAAAGCGTACTACGAGAAGTTATTGAAAGTAATTGAGGTGGAGTACTTTGACAAGACCAAGTACGTTATATTCAAGTGTGATTGGGCGGACAACACGAGGAACAGGGTGTACAAGGTAGATGAATATGGCATAATGCTTGTCAACTTCCAAAACCATGTCCACCGGGAAAAGCAAATTACTGATGAGCCATATGTGCTAACGTCACAAGTTTACCAAGTATTTTACGTCGAAGATGAAAGGAACCCAGATTGGGCTTGCACTGTAAGGACTAAACTTAGAAACGTATACGGCATTAGTCAGGATGAAGGTCCTCATGATGAATGTGCTAACTACCACGAGTGTAAGTCATTCCTATTGACCAATAATAATAAAGTGGATCCGCAGGATGACGTTGAATACGTTCGACTAGACTTAGATCCAATCCAAGTGTATGTGATTCAAAAACAAAAAAAAATTATATATGTAGTTCACATTAATTGACTGGTTTCCTGTTATTTCTTCTATCGTGATTGATAATTGTTCAGTAATTATTACGTCAACACAATTAATTAATTTGTGCATTGGGTAAATGGTATATATCTCATTTTTAAATATGTGAGTCATTGATATATGGCGGTGCATATTTCATTTATTGTATACATAATTAATTGGGTACGTGATGTATCTTGCAGGTTGACATGAAGAGTACTAAGGGGAAGAGTAGAGCACGGAGGTCCGAACTTGCAATGCCATCATCACCGGCGCATCGGTCGACATTGTGTGACCATGATGACAGCGATCCACAGGTCAACGTTGCTATGTTTATGAGGCAGCAACCGGGATATAGACTAATAATTCCAGATTATGTGGAATGGCAGACACTTGTACCTAGTACATACATTCTGACAGGACTGACCCAACTGGGGTATCAGTATCAACTATCTCCGTATGACAGATGCTACGTATCATATACCTACTCTGGTGCAAGGGGTGGAAGCAGGCATATGGTTGGGGGGACAAATCCCCCCAACACATTTTGAAAATGTTATTAAAATATAATTTTTTATAAATTTATCCCCACAAAATTAGTTTTTTGCCCTTTTATAACAAATTTCTTTTAGATTTGTCCCTCCAAAATTATATTTTTACCCCATTTTAAAATTTTCTTTTAGTTTTGTCCCCTCTTTCAGCTTTAAAAAATTGAAAATTCCCCAATTTTATTAGTGACTTTCAGTTTGCAACATTATTTTAGCTTGACTCTAGTGTTTATGGGAGCTCCGAGTGATATCGTTATGAGAAAAAGTTCACACTAAATGTACTTTTTTTTTTTAATCCTATAACATAACTTTTGTATGCAATAATAACTTACAATTTACTATGAAATTAAATTTAGGACTTATCTATATTTATTTTAGATAAACATACACAAATACACATATAGAGAGATACTATATGTATCTATATGGTTATATTTTCAGGTAAATTTGCCCCCCCCCCCCCTCGGGCCCCCCAATAGTATAAATCTTGGGTCTGCCCCTATCTGCTGCCGACGATGAGTGAGTTAGGGTTGTCTTCTCATTGCCATGTAGAGCACCTCTTCCCCCCTCCCCCCCCTAGGAGGAAGACAGGTGTGGACGACAGTAAGACACAAGAACCGAACAATAGTGAGACACAGAAACCGGAGAACATGGATGGTGGGATAGGTGCCACTCATGACTCCCAGCCTAAAGACCCCACTCCACAAGTGTTGAGCAGTGACCAGGTCCAGACGATAAGTAAGTATTTCAGCTAGAAATACCAATATTGAATACATATATATGTTTTGTAGTTAGTATTGAATTCTAAATAATTAACATCGGTAATTATTAATGTGTTAGGCATCAATCGAGATGGAAGCACCCATATTCGAGTGTTGACCATTAAAGCCTCGAACAAGACATAGGAAATCCCTAGGAGCAAAGGGTCGTGGTAGATTACAATAATGTGTGGCAGCCTGTAGGATATATATATACGCCTTAATGCTAATGTATATATATCAAAAATGAAATATATATATATATACCTTATTTTTTAACTTGTGTAGATGGACTTCTATATCCCACTTGAGTGCAATCTTGATGCCGTAAAACGAGACGTGTTCCGAGATATGGGCGGGAAGCTGAATATGGAGACACTTAGTGAAAGATGATCTTAAAATTCAGCCTGGCGATACTCCTGACACCGTGAAGGTGAGAATGGGGTAAAATTGGGTTGACAACTACGACTTCGATGACTTGGACATGTTGTTGGATAAATTGTGTGACCCGAAGAATCAGGTAGGTCATGAGTTGTATTACTATTTTGTGTAGTTTCATTAATTCTAATTGTGTTAGGGTTGACATATTAAGAATGTTAACTGTGAGAAAAAGCTTTTATGTCAGCAAGCTGGTGTCCTCATCGAGCTTCAAATCGAGATCAGTGGCAAAGTGCTCCACATGACCCCAATCTGGAGAACACGAAGACACAAACATGTCTCGCACCATACCCATATGATAAAAAGTGATTAATATTCCATCTGGGAACCCTAACCAAAGCTGAAATGGGAGTGGTAAGATACCACCGAGAGAGAACGCCACAAGTATATGGCGATACGTATCTAACATATGTTTTTTATTATTATTATTATTATTATTATTATTTTTTTTTTTTATGCAGACCGTAACTTTGGGCAATCCTCCTACGCGAGCATAGTCTTACATCTCGATACACAATAAGAAGAATGGTGACTATCCAAATGATGTGGTCAGGGAGAGATGTGTATGCTACTCACCGATATATCTTGTGATAACTTATTTATGATTAAGCTATCTTATATGATGCACTAACTTTTAATTTAATATATAGGAGATGATGAAGGATTTGATATCTAGTGACCCGGCATTGACGTCAAGCATGACTGGAGGGACGGTACGGTGGGCACCGAACGACGCGTCTGCCCAGGCGCTCGAAAATAAGCCTAAGTACGCTGGCAGGGTTTGACAGGTTGGTCCGAATGTTCTACCTGTGCGGGGCAACATACACTCGTACTATAGACCATCCCAAGCACGGTCACAAAACTCCAGGAACTATACGGTCTCACAGATAATCGAGAGGATTAGAGAATTTGAAGTGGAGAGGACACAACAAAGAGCACAGATGGATGAGATGGCTAAACGAATTGAAGAATAAAATGCTCAGATGGCAGCAAAAGATGCAATGATTAAGGCCCATTTTCTCTAGCTTGAGGCCATGTTCGGGTCTACCCCCGGATCCGTGCCCGAGGTGACTCAACGTAGGACTCCTCCAGACAGAGGTAATGCAATATTTGTGTTGTTTTTGTTTTTCTTATGTATCGATCACTTTAATCGTTAGAATTATGTCTGCACAAAAGTCTCAGTTAGCAACACATTATTCCCGTGGTTCATTTTAAAACTAACGTATATTTGCACCACTGTATATTTGTGTTTGAATTTTTGTATTGATTATCATTAGATTTCGGAATGATATTGCAACTCTTGGTTTACAACTTATTTGCAGGTAGTGCAGATAAGATGTTGGGTGATGATGATGTTGAGTTGGATTGAGCAAGTGGTTTTCCATCGTAGTTTGTTAACTTGTATATATATTTTGTTCCTATTTTGTTGATGTATATAGTTAAATCAAACTATATGTATTTGTGATAACAGAGATAATTTGATTGTTTGTTGAGACTGATTTGTTTGTCTTGTGGCAAATGGATAGTTATTTTCTATATTTGTGTTGTGTTGGAACCTTTTTTTTGGATGTATCAATGTAGTAGATATGTAAATTGTAGATATGGACGATGGATAGTTCTTTTGTATATTTGTGTTGTGTTGGACCCTGCAACTTATCTATCAAGTTAACACGTAAATCTAGGTATAAACCCGAATAATTCAGAAAATATATACGAGGAAGCAAAAAAATTTTAAAAAAAATTACCTATTTTACTGACGTGACAGGTTTCTAACACGTCACTACTTATTGAAGTGTTAAACCGTGTGCCACGTCAATAAATATTGACGTGGTGAAACTGCCACGTCAAAAAAAAATGTTTTTGACATGCCAATTTCTAACATGTCAGTAATTCCTGATGCGTCAAAATTGCCACGTCAAAAAATTTGCAGTTTTGACACCCGCCTTTTTAATCTTTGACATACGTCAAAAAACGTTTTTGACGTGTCACTATGCTTGACACGTTAGAAACATTTGGTCAAGAAAAAAATGTTTTTTTTGTAGTGCTATAACCAAAAAAAAAAAAAAAAAAAAAACTTTACAATAAAAAGAAATACACGAAAAAATAAGAAAAGAAAAAAGATAAAATATGGGTTTGAGGGCCTTACTTTCACATAGATACCTGGAGTTAAATCTGGGTTTGAAGGTCTTTCTTTTTTGTTGCTCACTATGTACGTATAGGGTTGATGATGAAGAAGAATTAAAATGAAATGAAAGAGAGAGAGAGAGAGAGAGAGGGGTATTGAAGTGTGAAGTGAGAGAGAAAGATGCTTTATGTTTGGGTTGAAATCAACTGTAATTACGTGTGAGATGATTCAATGTAAGAAGAGGATTTAGAATGAAATGAAAGAGAGCGAGTGAGAGAGAGAGAGAGAAGGGTATTGAAGTGTGAAGTGAGAGACAAAGAAGCAAGCTTTATGTTTGTGTTGAAATCAATTCTAATTGCGTGTGAAATGATTCAATGTAATGTGTTGAGATTTGTGTTGTGTGCAGTAAAAAAAAAAAAAAAAATCAACTAATAAAGATTGTGTCACTGAGATGGTAATTGAAAAAAGCAATGCGATTTTACAATACACATAGCATTGTAGTAACCCACATAGAGAGATAACAGCCTTGGCAGTAGCCCACGTGATGTAGCTGGGAGACACTCTACTCTATTGATCATTTGGTCACTCACACAAAAAGAGAATGTACAACTTTATTAGTATATCAGTTTACGATGTGATGTAAAAACCTTTTTTTTTTTTTTAATTATTTTTAATGGATTTCTTCGCATAACATGTACCTAGTAGAGATTTTATTAAAAGCATTAAACTGAAAGGGTGGGTCTTCACAGTTTTTGTCTGTAGCTTAGAGAATTTTATTGACCAAAGTGAAACATGTTCTTATTTTAGACCATGTTTGTGGTGGAGAGAGAGTGAAGCGTGATGGGAGAGAGAGGAAGGGAAAGTTGGAAAGAGAAATTAAATTTATTACTTTTCTATTACCGTTATTGACTCTTTCTGATCTATATTTTTTTACTTAAGTTCTCCAAAAAGTTAACATTAGTTAATAATACTAGTTAATTGTTTTGAGATAATATTGTTTATTGTTGCCCTTTTGTTTGTGGACATGCATGTTTTCAATGTCAATATGATTTTTTGCATTTTATCAAAGCCAACACTTTAAACAAATTATTAATTTTTAATAGTGTTTTACATTCTTTTTTTATTTATAATTTTATCAACTTATTTATTGTGTGACAAACATGAGTAAAAAATATCAAAGCAACGTTGCTGCTGCTACCGCAAATACTCAGATAGAGAAAGTAGTTTAGACTAAAAAAATGCTAAAAGATTATCTTGACATATGTATTACTGAGATTCATGCTGGTAATTGCCCAGGAACACATTTTAATAAGACATAATGGAAAAATGTGATAAATAAATTTAATGAAAAAACTGGAAAACAATATTGCTATAACAACTAAAGAACAAGTGGGATAGTTTGAAAAAAGAGTGGAACATTTGGAAGAGATTGATAGGCAAGAAAACTGGCATTAGATGGAATCCGGTGAAAAAGACAATTGATACGCTCGATGATTAGTGGGAAAAAAAAATTGCAGGCATTATATTTTTACTTATTTGTTTTTGTTTAAATGATTTATAAAATGTCTATTATTGATTTTTACATATACCTAACTACAGGAAGTCCTAGAAGCAACTAAGTTTCGTGCGGCTGGTTTGGCTTATGCTATAAAAGTGGAAATATTGTTTAGAGATATAACTGCGACCAGGGAGGGATCTTGGGCACCATCCGTAAGGTTGGTTCCTAATGATACTAGTGTCATAGATGGCATAGACGCAATGCTTGATGAAGATGGCAATGTTCTAAAAGGTTGAGATGTTTTGGATGATGAACCAAATCTCAATGCACATGGCATTGATGATATTCCTGCTGATTTAGATACGCGGGATAAAGGAAATAAGAAGGTTGGTCTTACGGTTCAATGTAAGAGAATAAAGAAACATTTGAGTCATATTTGTGATGTAATATAAAGTAAGAATACACTGACATCTAAGAGCTACGATAAACCTGGATGTAGTATTGAAGATGTTATGGATGTTGTTCGGGAGATTGCTGAAAGAGAAAATGACATTAACATCCTTAATTAAGTTTGCAACAGAGGTATTTTTTAATAGATCACATAGAGAGATGTTTGTGACTATTAAAGAGCCATGGTTGCAAATTGACTTTATCAAGTGAATGGGAAATAGAAAAATTAACTGTCGTAGCATGAAATAACGTTGTTATTTTTTAATGTTGTTTTGTTATGAACTATTTGAAAAGCTGTAAGCATTTATTTGAATGTTATTTTTTTGTGTTGATTTGTGTTTTTTTATTTATTTCCCTTTTTTGTGTTTATTTCTTTATTTCCTTGTTTTCTTTCTTACAGACATGGACAATAGTGATTATAGCACTCAAGATGATACAAGTGATAGTGATTATGGTGAAGAGGAAAATGAAAATGAAAATGATATTTTTATTGTAGCAGTAGAATTTGTTGAGAGTCATATATTGTAAAGGAACCTTCTAGGACCTCTTCTCAAATATGTTATAAGTGGGTTATGGAGATTCTATAAGGTAATCCTAATAGGTGCAAACAAAATTTCAGAATGGAAATACACGTATTTCTTTACTTGTGTAAAGAGTTGAAAGAAAAATATCATTTAAGAGGTACTAGGGAAATAACTGTTGAAGAGTTGGTAGCTATGTTTTTGATTACTTTAGGCCATGGGTTTGAGAATAGAATAGTGCAAGAAAGATTTCAATATTCAAAAGAAACAATTAGTAGACATTTTACTCATGTTTTAATGGCTGTTTCAAGAATGACAATTGACATTATTAATCCTATCGATAAGGAGTTTAAGAATATTCCAAGTAAAATTCGTGATGATGAGTGGTATTGGCCATACTTCAAAGATTGTATTGGAGCCATTGATGGAACCCATGTGACAGTTAAAATTTCTCCATCAAAACAAATACCATATATTGGTCGAAAAGGGACTCCTACTCAGAATGTTATGGTTGTTTATGATTTTCGTATGTGTTTCACCTTTGTTTAGGCTGGATGGGAAGGTACTACACATGACACACGTATTTTTTTGGAAGCTATTCGAAAGGAAGAATTGTGATTTCCACACCCACTTAGAGGTTTGTATTTAATAAAATTAAATAACAATTATGAATTATATATGAAAAAAATATACTTTTCCATATTTTTTATACCTGTTATTCGTATATTTTTTCCAGGAAAGTATTACTTGGTAGATGTAGGATATCCTCACATGAAGGGATACATGTGGCTATACAAAGGGGAGATGTATCATCTACTAGACTTTCGTCGCGGAAGCCAACCAAGGGGTATGCATTAAATTTTTAATCATGCACATTCATCACTTAGATGCATTATTGAAAGAACATTTGGAGTTTGAAAAAATAAGTGAAAGTTATTGCATTGCATGCCGAATTTTCCTTATGATAACCAAGTGAAAATTGTGGTAGTGTCTATGACTCTTCATAATTTCCTTAGGAAGCATGCAATAAAGGATGCTGACTTTCAACCATATGATGATGATGATGATTTATTACCTATTGGCAGTATAAGCCATGACGAAGCACAAGATGAGTCAGGCACACAACAATCAGAGACATCCAATGAAAATTCTATGAACATTGAACGTGATCATATTGCTAATCTACTAATGAACCGATAATGTTCTTCTTTTTATTTTTTTTTAAATTTTTTTTACGTTGTTTTGTTATAAACTATTTAAAATGTTGTAAGGATCTCCTTGAATGTTATTCTTTTTTTTTTTTTTTTGTGTGTTAAATACTTTGAAGTATTGTGGTGCAGCTTTTGACAAATTATATGTTTTTTTATTTTAATGATGTAAGTGTGTTAATTATTGCACATTCATGGGTTTTTTTTTTTTTTTTCTTTACTATTATTATGGTTTTGTATTTAATATTTATTTATATCTTAGAACCTATACATGTTTTGACATTTTGTTCAAAATAAGTACAAAAAAATAAAGAAAGAAAATGATGGACATCACTTTTTATTACATATAAGTACAAAAGAAAGAAAATGTTGACGTTTTGTTACATAAACCATTACATGTCATTTATTGTCATTTTTGCAACTAAAAGCACTTTTGTAGTTTTGTTACCAAACATAGGAACATCAAAAAAGCACTTATGACATGCAGTTATGATATAGACAAAAGCTCTATATCTAAAAGCTCTATTTTTTACCGCAATCACAAACATACTCTTAGAATCAAGTCTGAGAGTCAAAAAGTGTAGTAGCTGAGTTAGCCTCACAGAGATATTTTAGTAATTTTGATTCAATTCCATTGAAAGCAAACTAAGAATATGAATTATTGTTTTATTCCATTGAAAGCAAACTAAGAATATGGATTTGTGTGTAATGCTAATATATAGTCAATAAAGAGTTACAAGTCAATACTAACTTAAACTCTACAATACTCACAAAAAAAAAAAAAAACACTTAAACTCTACAATACAATACAATACTATACAAGTTTAAAAACTATAGGAGAGTACTAGAGTCCTCTTATAAGTCTTTTTCTTAATGCTTATCATCCTCTGCATTATCTCTAGGAGTTTAAAAAATGCAGAGAGAAAAATAAAAAGGAAAACACAGAGAGAAGGTGTCTTTGTGCATTATATCTAGGAGTTTTGCGATATCTTTTAAAAACACAAATTATTTTTTCGAAATCGCAATCCTAAACGCACTAAAACTCAAAGAACTTGATGGGCAGCTTCTCCCGATCCTTGAGGTAGTTAACAGTGTTAACTTTTCCATTTTTTAGGGTGCGTTTGGCAAAGGAGTGGACCGGATCAAACCGGACCTAAAGACCAAAAAATTCTTTTCAAAATTAACTATAACATTTTTACTTTTTACATTACATTAATAACTTTTTATTACGATTTAAATAAAAAAATCACTACAAAACAAAAATTTTCACTTTTTTATACAAAACATTTTTACTTTTTTTTTTTTTTTTTTTTTACATCAATCAAATCTACTTACAATTTCGATCCACTTATTATTATTTTTTTTTGTTTTCCAAGTCCTTTGCCAATCACGTCTCAAAGACGCGGCAAGTTTTTGGGCTTAGATGTCTTTAAAGAGATCCAAATCGTGAAGCTGCTCCTCTCCAGAAGTTGCGATTCCCACGTAAAACGTACATCCCTGATTTCCCTGGAAAGAATCCTAACGCTGGCACGGGGTTGTTTGCGTGTACAGTGACGTGTCCGGGTCGGATATACCCGGTATTTGACGGGTAAAAAAACCCTCAACCCAGTCCCCTCTGTTTTGAGAAACTTGTAGACCTTTCTCAGTTTCTCTCATATTTGGCTCTTCTGCAACGTAGAGGTTGAGATTTACAGAGACAAACAAACAGCGAAGATGGAAGCTAACAGCAAGAAAGAGCAAATCGTGGATGTGAGGTCGGTGGTCGAAGCTGTCTCCGCAGACGACGGCGACGCCCCTCTTTACAAAGTCGAAAGCCTCTGTATGCGTTGCGGCGAAAACGTACGCACACAGACACCTTCTCTCTTTGCTTTTCCTTTTCTTTTTTCATGTATTTATGTTTGTTAATGCATGTTCAAGTGTTTATGTTTCTTTGAATTTCGTCATTGAAAAGAAAAGAATGTTTCAAATTTTGTGCTTTTGAGAGGGTATTGGATAAATGGATATTGGGTTTGTAGTAAAATGCTTTACTGTTGGGTTTGGTTCACAAAGTGCGTTTGAGCCCAAATGTGGGTTTGGTTGTTTTTGGATGGAAAAGTTTTGTACCCAGAGGGGACATACAATGGAAGAAAATTTGGAGAGAAATACAAATAAAATAAATATAAAGTTACTTGTTTGGTATCAGATTGTGTAGGTTGGAATTCATCCAGTTAAGTAAGCAGCTGAGTGAGTTATAAGAGGAATTTTAATATTTTATCGACGCATAGGAAGAATTTTTGTGTTAACTTGGCTGGGAAGGAGCCTAACAATTATTGGATTACAACTTTTATCATTGTTTGTTTAGTGTCTGAGTTAACCCTTTTCTGACGCAAATTTTTATACTTTGAACAGGGGATAACAAAGTTCTTGTTGACTTTAATTCCCCATTTTCGAAAGGTATGTCTCTTGTTTTTTCCCATTTACATCCTCTTGTTAATTTTCTGTTGTTTGTTGAGCTTTGCAGTTAATGTTTTCTGCCTGCAGATCTTGTTGTCAGCCTTTGAGTGTCCACATTGTGGTGAGAGGTATATATATATATATTTTTTTTTTCTTTCTAGGATGTTGGGATTTTAATTAATGAGGTACATAATTCAATTTGATCTTAGTCCAATTGGATCTTCCTTGAGATGTTCATTTGTTATTATTTATCCTTGGTTTTTTCATAGGAATAATGAAGTTCAGTTTGCTGGTGAGATTCAAGCCCGGGGATGTTGCTACCATCTGCAGGTCCCTTCAGGTGATCCAAAGGTTGTATCCATCAGAGTAAAATAATTGTGAAGTGACCTCTTTCAATTTATGTTGCATCTATTTCCAAAATATATACGGCCTTAAGCTTAACTGAAATTCATGCATTATAAAATGTAGCAGTGCTCCGATGACAGGCTTGAATATTTGAAAGGCAGTTAATTCTTCGTTGATGTTGGCTTTTCTGCCTTGCATAATTATTTGATTTTTCTTTTTGTTTGGAGATAGTTCGAACAGTGCTGTCTTGGCCTCTCAACATTGTGTCCTCCATCTGATATGCTTGGCGCTTTGTATATTTTCTGGTGATTCAAGAATGATAAGTGCCAAGTATTCAGTTGAAGTTGTGATCATAAACATCTTATTTCACAATGGTTGTTAGTTTGGGCCAGTCTCCTGACTTTTATAGGGTTACACAATTTGTTTGTATAACATGCAATGATTTGCTGTTTTTTGTCTTATTGACATACAACATTGTTTTCTTGTGTTCTAATGTGCACGTAAAATATTTTTAGTTTTAATTTTTTTCCTTTTTGGTAGCGCCTTTGTTTTTCCCCCTTACTTTGAAGAAATGGTACCTCCGATATGAATAGGCCATCTGACGAGTTTTTTTAATGCAGATGCTTGACCGTCAAGTAGTGAAGTCTGAGTCTGCAACTATTAAGGTGCTTCACTAGATCCTTATTGCAAAAGTCTCCTTCCAAATTAAGTTGAATTTTCCATTTTTGTTTTCAGAGTTTAAATTTGTGCACAATCTTATGCTGTATTGAGATATTAAGTATCCATCTCTTCCTAATCTTCATTGGACATAGTTGTTTGTTATAAGTTCTTTTTTATACAATTGAGTCTTGCATATTTGAAAACTAAGAGTAGAATTTTTCTTGTAATTGATCAGCATAAACATCGAGTGTCAAATTGCATCAATACCGAGGCAGTTTGTTATATACTTGAGACTCTGACCCATCACAGAGCACTTTCTCACTGATTTAGTGAGATAAGTGTTAAATTACCCTCAATATACTTAGCGCATGTTCTTAACCAAACATGGTAGTTTGTAATGGGATGCCTAAGAGAAACCAATGACTAATGCAGTAATGATGTTGGTGAATTTGCTTTTGTTATTTGCTTGTTTACTTGGTACTCTTGTTCATCCATTTTGTTGCTTCTGAGAATGTCGAATACTGTTTCCGTTTGTAATTCTTACTTCATTCAGGTTTCACTTCTTTTATTATTTTTTGATAAGTAATATGAGGGTTGCAACACGAGGACTTCCCAGGAGGTCACTCATCCTAGTACTACTTATTTTATTATATCCTTCAGTGCGCGTCTGACTTACCTTGTCATCTTAGTCTATTGTTGCAAGTTTTCATCTTTAATGGTGTAAAGGGAAGCTTTTTCTCTTTGATGGTGTTAATGGACTTTGGCAAACTTGGTGGTAGTGACATTTTTTTTTTTTTTTGATGTCGGAGAACCTCTTCAAGGTAGGGCCCTTCGAACCCACTCCTGCGAAGTAAACTCCGGTCCCGTGCATTGCACCCTCGGAAGTTTCTCTACACGGAACTGGTTAAATCGCTGACTTTTCACCAGAGGGTGTGGCCCCAAAGGATTGTTTGCATTCATGAGGTGTTGAACCTTGGACCTTGAAGGGATAATACCTCAAGACCAAGGCCTCCACCACTTGGGCCAACCCCTTGGGGTAGTGACATTACTTACTATCTTTCTTTTATCTATTTCTGATTCACTTTTGGAACAGTGGGAACTTAGTGTGGCTGGTGATAATTTTTCATATATATATAAGATACATATCACCAAAGTTCAATTAACTTTTGATTGTTTAAATGACTTGTCTGAGACTCTTTATTTATTTATTCATTCAATTTGGTAATGTGTTCTACTCTGCATGCGATTACCCTGTCACCTTAGACCGTGGTGTTAAAATTGTTTTCTTCTATGATAGCATTACCTGATCTTGGTATCTGTTTTTTTTTTTTTTTTTTTTTTTTTTTTTTTTTTTTTTATACCAGCAAAATCTTACTCTTGGTTGCTATTGTTAAAAGGATTGTGTTCTTTATGTTTTACTGTAAGTTATTTGTGTGTATGAATATTGAGGGTATATATTTCTTCAGGTCAAGCTATTGTTCAGTTCAATTCTTTAGATGATATCTGAGATTTCCCCCCATTTCTTTTTACTTCTTTACATTATGAATTTTGCATGATAAATCTGGAGCAGACCTAGGGCAATGTGTCTCAAGTTGGTAAACGCATTTGGCCTTTTCTCTATTTAAATGGTGGTCACATTGTACACCTTGTACATAGAAACACTTTGAATTTGGTGTGTGGCCTGCTGTGGGTTAGTTTGTTGTATGGAGATGACATAAAGTAACTTTTTTTTTTTTTCTTTTTTCGTTTTAAATCTTTTCTCTCCCCTCTCCCTCCCTGTGTTGGTTGCAAAGAGTACTTTAGCTGGTGTTTCTTACACCAGGTTTTTGTTGTTCTAAGAGTGTTTCTTCCCGTGTATGTGGGTTGTGCCCCTCTGCGCTCTTTTATATCATATTTACTTATAAAAAAAAAAGAGTGTTGGAACTGCAAAGGTAGTCTCTATCTCTTTTCTTTTTTAAAAAAATATTAAATTTGGTTCATTCACTACCGTGCTTTACCTTCCAAGATGAATAAACTCAAGGAAAATAAGAAGAATATATCAGATTCTTGCAATAATGGAGTAAATTCTGACTTTTACTTGATCATGACATGGCTATCTTGTGTGCATTGGCTCAGCAAGCAATCTGTTGAGTTTCTAATATTGGGATATTGAGTTGTGCATTTTCTTTTATTCTTTATTTGTGCAGATTCCTGAATTGGATTTTGAAATTCCTCCCGAGGCTCAGCGTGGATCTCTGTCAACAGTATCTTCTTTAAACTCTGGTCTTTTGTTTTATTTCTCCCTCTAGTTGAGTTTTTAAGTGGCTCTGGTTTGTTGATGAATATCTTCAGCTGGCAATGTGTTTTCTCATCCTTATGAGATGGTAGCTCAGTTAGTAGTGGGCCTTTGTTGCTACATTTGAATAACTCTCTAGGATGATGTTAGTATGCGTTAGATTTTGAAGTATTATTAGAAGGCAAAAAAGTAGAAAAATAGCTTTCCTTTCATTTTTCTGGAAGGTGCAATCAAGATATAACTGAATGCACTTATATAGGGTAAAAAGCTTTAAAATGAAATACCCCCCTTTTTATTTTTAACTTAAGAAAAATTTAGTATTTAATTGGAGGAAAAAAATTGGATGTTTAAATGATTTGCTCTGTGATTGCCTCCATGAACACTGTTGTCGCTAAGACTCTGATTGGAATTTGGGTTTGGAATTCGAATGCAGAGTAATATTTCTAATTCCAAAGTTTGCAGATTGAAGTTGCATCAAAATGATGTAAAATATAGGGATACATAATTATAGAACTCTTTGGATGAGGATTTGTAAAAGAACATGTTGAAAATAATTATATCCAGAGATAATAGTGAGAGAAGTTCTGTTTCTAAGGAATTAGATGGATCAAGCTTAGTAATATGTAACCCATTTCCCAGTTTTTTAATTATTTGAAACTAAATTTTTAATCAGATTTTCCATGACACAACTTTAGCTATGCATTCTCCCCCTAGATAGTCTTAATTCATTTTGTACACTGACTAAAATCTGATAATTCTACTAAGATCAATCATAGGGGGAAACCATATTATGGCTGCTAATAGTGCTGTATGGGGAAAATAAATAGTTACACACCTTAAGAAAGAAAGAAGATGATGCTACAATCCCTGTATACTTGGAAAGTGGCCTGGAATAGTGTGCATGTCTCTAATTTTTCTGAGTTTTTGGAGTTATGTGCTTCTTTTTTCTATAATTTAGGGGTTCTCTTGTATATTCCCTGTGTACTAGGGTTGCTCCCCTCTGTGCTTTGAATGCATATGCATTACTTATCAAAAAGAAAGAGAGAAGATATTTGCAAGTGGTGGAAACAAGTTTGAACATGTAGTTCGTCTTCCTGTTTCTACAATAATGCATTGGCACTCACAGAGTTTCCCCCTTACCATTGGTGAACAGATTTTCCAATTTACTTGCATAAAAAATATTTTAAGTCTTATGATGCTCAAGTTGAAGTTGTGTAGGGTTGTCAGTGTAACCTTTGTTTTTTTTGTTTTTTTGTTTTTTTGTTTTTTTGTTTTGTTTTGTTTTGTTTTGTTTTTTGGATTCGTAATTGGCTCAAGTATCCAGTGGGTTGCGTTACGAACTTATAATTCATCTCATTTATATGGGGGGAGGAGGTGCATTTAGCTCATGGGCGCATAAGTAGAGCATTGATTTTTAAGCATGTTATGATACCCATGTTTCCTCATGAGCATGTGAAACTTCTGCTACAATGACTTCACATGTACAAACCTCAGGTTGCTAATATTTTCTGATGAGAAACTATACCATAGAAGAGACTAAAATGAAAATTCTGCAATATTTATGGGTGTCCTTTTTTTTTTGGGGGGGGGGGGGGGGGTGTTGGGGGGTTTGGTGGGGTGCTTAATTTATAGGTGTCATGTCATGTTCTGATACTCATAGACAAGTATTTTTGCCCTGAATATAAAACCCTTGCCATATGTTTATGCGCTTATCATCATCATCATCATCATCATCATTATTATTATTGTTATTATTATTGTTGTTGTTGGTGTTGGTACTAGCCTGTACCCTGTGTGATATGGCACGTTTCACTTGCAAAAGTTTCTGTTGCAATTGCTTTGAGAAAAAAAAATTTCGTCAGGTCTGGATAAGTTTTGAGTAGTGTTGAGTATATTCTGTAAGGTTTCTGGTGGATTTTATATCAATTTGAACATTCTAATCATGTTAGGTCCCGTTGTATAAATTTTGATCATGCACTTTGGTGTATGAATCTCTCATATCTTCAGCGTGTGGTTCACCATTTTCTATAACATGTTTCCAGAACTTTTTTCCTTCCTACTCTCTTTTTAACTATCTTATATATCTGATGTAATTACTCTAGGTGGAAGGGATACTAGTACGAGCTGTAGATGAGCTGCAGGCCCTTCAAGAAGAACGCAAGGTGCATATTAATTCTGGGATTTGCGATATCAAATATTATATAATTTCCTCTTTAAGTAACTTAATGCAATTTTCTGGGTTTTCCAGAAAGTGAATCCTCAAACTGCTGAAGCGATAGACCAGTTTTTGTTGAAACTGAAAGCTTGTGCAACTGGAGATTCATCCTTCTCCTTCATCCTGGATGATCCTTCTGGAAACAGCTTCATTGAGAACCCGTAAGAAATACTTTGATGTGACTGGGAAACCTTACTCATACATGATAGGGAAAACTTCATTTTTCTGAACTGGTTTTCTTTTATGAATTTATGCATTAATCTTGATGGTCTTATGCATCAATCTTTTTTGTGATTTCTCTGGGATGAAAGAACTCAATTAACTTGCATTTGGGACAGACCTGGCCTTTGTTGCTTTTTCCATTAATATTTTGAACCATCAGTTGCTCTTATTTTAGCTCAATTAGGTTATAATTATCTATGGATAGGTTTTCTCCTTCCCTGGATCCATCCTTGATAATCAAGTTCTATGAGCGAACTCCAGAGCAACAAGCATCACTGGGGTATCTTGCGGACCCTTCACAGTCAGGAGACCACTGTGGTGGACCATCAACAGAGGAAACAAGTGGTGCTTCCGATGAAGTCAGAAGAGAACCACATGGCTCAGTTGGGGCAACAGCTGCTCATCGGTCCATCGCTCAGAGTAATAGTGCAGATATTGTGGAAACTGTGTTTCGGTACTCTGCACCAGAAGAAGTAAGGCAATTGCTGAAGTTTAAACTGGTTAAGTTTTGTTTTATCTGTGCACCTCAAATTTTATATAGTACGTCTTGCCTGCTCTTGTTTGATAGGTGATGACTTTTCCATCAACATGTGGAACTTGTGCCTCCAAGTGTGAGACGCGAATGTTTGTTACCAGTATCCTTGTTACTTCATTTGACTTTCCTAGCTATATTTTGATGTTTTTCCTCAGTCAGGCAAATATAGATAACATATTTGTTTTTAGTGAAATTTTTAGTCCTATCTGTTTCTGATTAATTTTTTGTATTAATTGTGCTTGGTATAGTTATTTGCATACTTTTTATCTTTTTTCTAGACCGTCTTTTACAATATGAAAATATGAATGCTTTATAGTAGTTTCTGCTCTTTTTTAGGTGAACTAAATTTGTGGTGAAACTGCTTTTTAAAATCTACACACTGCTTCCCCTAATATCCTCCCTTTATCACATCATGGGGGTTTACAGGAGATTGTACTATAAATTAATTAAAGGTGGAATATCATGCTTGAAAAATATAATATTTCCTGCCAGTAAAGAGTAGCAGAATTCTAATATCTGCCTCATAGTCCTCTAGGTCTGAGAGTATACACTATCACATGATACAGTAAGATTATATAAGATGATATTTTTATTATTTTTTTTTTACCTTTTTTTTTCAGTGCGAAATTTGTCATGTTAAAGTTGTAGTCATTTCTGACTGTTTGAGATCTTCTGTAGATATTTCCTGAGAATTCATGTTTGGTAGGAATACCTTCATCTATGTCAGTATACAGCTAAAATGGTGGAACGTTTTTACCGAGGGATGAAGACATATGTTTATGTAAATTCAAAAGCCTATTATCATCTGAAAAGGTAAAACAAGTGTGCAAATATAATAGCCTAAAAGAGAGAAAAACATGTTAAAGTTCAAGAAAAGAGGTGTAAGAAGGAAGTGTATATGTTAATATTGAAGTCCAAGGCTATATTCCACTGCCAACTTAAGGATAGATCAATGGGGACCACTGGGATGCTCAAAGATGGAAAAATCTTTTGGAGAGGATGAATGTGCCAAAAGGCCACACAGTTTAAGGATGAGGACAACCAAGAATGTTGAGATGTGGTTCTTTTATTGGAATTGCTCCAAACAAGAAATTTTTGAAATGAAAAAATATGTTGAAGGGACAGGTGAATGGCAGAAGGTAGATGAGCTTCTTGAAAATTTTATTAGTTTGCTATATTGTGTTATTGGCAAAATCCCAGTCTCTTTGCAGTTTACTATGAAGTAATATTTGGACGAGAATGTGTGTTTATATTGATGCAGAGAATTTCTAAAACCGTTTTAGTCAACTATGGATTCAAGTTAGTTCTTTGAGAGAAAAGTTAGCTATTACATCATGTTTTTGTTTTAGTCTGAACATTGCCATTAGGAGTTGTCAGTGTTGTCAAATGCAAGTCTGATCTTAAATTTGGGACTTATGTTAAAAATGATCCAACAATGGGTAGATTTGAGCTTGGTTGTGGGTTTATAAAGTAGTTGGGGTTCTCCATGTAATAGCTTAAGCTTTTAGGTTGGAGGTTTTAACATTGATCCCTGTTTGTTTGTTTGTGGACCTCATGTATCAAGCATGTTTGCCTTTGTTGAGGTTTCATTTGGGTCATTGGGTTTGTCTGTGTTGGTTTTGGCTTTTGTTGGGCCTGGAGATGTGAGAGGGTAATTTATCCCATATTGGTTAGGTTTCTCCACCTGATAGCTTTAGGCTATTGGCTTGGATGCTTTAACAAATCACGTGTAATTCAGTTCAGCGTTCAGTATCACTTCAATTTTACAATTTAACCAATCTGAATTTTTTCCATGACTTTGAACTCTGTGCATCCCTTAGAATGAATTTTGTTGATCTTAACCAAAACAGAGATTCCCTACTTCCAAGAAGTAATCGTCATGGCATCCACTTGTGATGCTTGTGGTTACCGCAATTCTGAGGTTTGTAGTAATTTGCTACACTTTTTTTTTTTTTTCCTAATTTCCTTCTTTCGGTGATAATCATACTCTTTTATGCAGTTGAAGCCTGGTGGGCGAATTCCTGAAAAAGGGAAGAGAATTGCTCTTACTGTGAAAAACATCAGTGATCTAAGTCGTGATCTAATAAAGGTTCGTCATGATTGTTATCTGAATTTTGCTGGTTTATGTGCAATGCATAGAATGTGCTTTCATACCAGTTAGATTTTTATGTGGCATCAGTGTAGCCACACTGACTTATTTTACTGGGTGTTCGGTGGTTATCTTTTGTACCTCACCATAGTATCCTATGTTTAAAGTGATTAGTGAAGAGTATATAATATAAAGGAAAAAGAGTATGTTGAAAGGAAACAGAAAGACTTGCCATGGAGGGGGATATCAAAGTGAGTTGTGGGATGTAAGGAGTTTTAGACACAAGAAGATGACAAATCTGGGGTCTGCTAAAATTTGGATCAGTTTGAGCAGGGAATGTTAATATTCCCATTGGTCATGTTGAGAGTTCAAATCCTGTAGTGTGAAAAAATTGTAGAAATGACAAACCATTAACCTCTAAAGATTCAATGGAGTTATTTCTTCTATTAAAGTTAGCTATACGGTGAAAAAAATGATGCATTCTCCCTCAGAAAAAGTGCCCTCGATTTCTGTCTCCGATTTACTTTCTCCAATAGAGTAATCCTATTCAACTCCCTAATAATCTCAGCCTTTCTCAACTTATCATTGTCAGATAAAGGTCTTTCCTTTGCCATAAATCAGGCCTTAGAGAGCACATCCAAAAAGAACTTTTTCTTCTTCTCAACATTGCCAAATACCTCATTCCATTTTTTCAAATCCACTTTCAAAACTTTCAGTTTACGCACCAGGATAGAACTTGGAGATCCTTGAAAGCTAGAAGACAACCTTCACCGTTTAACTTTTTCCAGAAAACCCTGACTTTAACCACATATTCTCAAACTTTAAGTACCATCTGCAAAAAGAACAAAAGAAATAAAACCTGTATGCTTAGGGCTGCCTTCGCTTTTTATAAATTTCTCTGATTAACATCACCACAGTTGAGCATTGTGAAATGATCCGACAAGAACCTAGGGAGCCTCGTCTGAGAAACATTTGAAAACTAGGTTTCTCAGTCAAGGGAGAGAAGGAACTTGTCTATTTTGGACCACAACAAAGGATCTCGGTTATTAGACCATGTGAAGTTTTTGCCTACAAGAAGGATATCCATAAGACCCTATTCAAAAATAAATTCAGAAAGCTCTAATATGGGAGGGGAAGAATGGGAATTGCATGAAGGCGGATGCTATTGAAACCACCCCCAATACACCACGGTAAATTCTACCAACTAAGCAACCCAGCCAGTTCATCCCAAAGCAACATTCTCTCATGATCGATATTAGGGCCATAAACACCCGCAAAAGCCCAAGCAAAGTTATCAGAAACATTTCTGAAGGAACAAGTTATAGTAAATACCACCACATCTTTTTCCACCACCCTACCATCACACATTAACAAAATCCTGTGAGAAGCCCCTCTTGAACCCAAGTAACACTAGTCCACATGTAGACTGCCTATAACTACACACATCAGCCCTAGACAAAAACTCCAATTTAGTTTCTTGAAGACAAACAAGCCTTCCAATCTCGGAGTAAATTCCTTTTACCTCAGCCGTTTATCCCTCTCATTCAACCGTCTCACATTCCTAAATATTTTATGCTTCTTAATTTACCTCTACCTCTGTTAGAAATGCCTCCCTTAATGTTGTAATTCATAGAACAAGATAACCTCTTCAATTCATGGTCCCCTCTACTCACTGATTTAGAAAGAGAAAAAAAAAGAACTAATTAGAGCCTTTTGTTTATGGTCCACTTTGAGATGGCAGCGAGCAAAGCCATCAGCTCTTCCTCAAACACCTCACAGGACCCCCACAAAGTGATGAAAGTCCCTAATTTTTTGCAGCACCCAATCTAAAGAATCGTATGCGGGAAACATTGGCTCTTTAATGGTTGCAAGGGGGTAAGGTAGGCTCTTCCCCTGCATAGCACAGAGAACCAATTCCGAATGCGGAAGTGGTTCATCTGTAGGACAACAGACCTGTTCTTCATGCCCGACCAGAGAAGAAATTTCAGCAATTCTCGGTCTAACCTTCTCGTTGAAATCTTCTTGGCTAGGGAAAGATTGGTTCAAAACAGTATTATCCTTGCCCTGAACTGGATCTATCCTAGCCACGCTCCCTCCTAACAGTATATATATTTTTTTTAAGTTACCTATCAAAAAAATATATATATTTTTTAAAGTTAGAGAAAAGAAACTCAAGTAAGTACATAGGTACACCAGCATTGTATGTATAACTGTGGTTATCATATACTATATCTCCTTGAAGTAAAGTCTAAACTCACATTTTTCTGTTTCTTTTTGTCTTATTCTTGCTATTTAATTGTAAATCTTTTTGAACTGAAATTGGGAAACAGAATTCTGTTCTTCTCCTTTTAGACCTGTTTGTAGAAGGCTACAAAATATTGTCTGATAAAAAGTCATTGGGTTGTATCAGTCGGATACTGCAAGTGTGGAGGTCCCAGAGCTTGACTTGGAGCTGGCTAGTGGCACTTTGGGAGGAGTTGTTACAACTGTTGAAGGTTTGATTACAAAAATTAGTGAAAGTGAGTAACAAGTCTACTCTTCTTTTCTTTTTCATTCCATATTTTCTATGCATATGCGGACTATTTCAGTTGATTGAGATATTGTTACCCTGAATTGATTCAGCCCAAATTTGTTATGGTTGAGAATTTTGTTTTGGGTTACGAATTGATGGTGGTATTACACTTTTGTGTTCTTTAGATCATAATCTTCAGAAGTATTCTTCAGGCACACCTAAGGTGTGCTTCGATGCAAGGTATTCTGAGAATGCCTTGAAGTGCTGAAGTGCTGAACAGTCCTCTATGGTGCACACCTCTTAACTCAAGAGGCTTATGAAAATTGATGCCTCAAATGCTTTTTGTGCCTTATATATTTGCATCGTAGAATTCATTTTGAAGACTTCAATAGATGGAAAAATTACATACTCCATCCCTAAATAAGGATCCTCCATTTCTTCCTGGGATGTACTAACTAAGAGCCCATTTTCAAAAAGTCAAGCATCTTTACCTACATCTTCTTGTATTACCTTAGCTATTTGAAAAGGCAACCAAAGCCTCATTCAAAGTTGTGCCCACCTTTGTGATTTTGGTAAACAAAACTATATTTTTTTTTATGACGAGGAACCTCAATAAGGTAGGGCCCTTCAGACCCACCCCTGCAGAGTAAACCTCGAACCCGTGCATCGCACCCTCAAAAGTTTCTCTACACAAATCATGGTAACTCGCTGGCTTTTTACACCGAGGGTGTGACCTCAAGGGAAAGTTTGCACTTAGCAAGCCTTGAACTTGGGATCTAAGGGGTGATACTCCCTAAGACCACAAGCCTCAACCACTAGGCCAACCCCTTGGGGGTAGACAAAACTATTGGATCCTTGAAATCTATAAGACAGCCACTATTGTTTCACCTTTTCCACAAAACCGTTAAATTTTAGCCACATATTCTCAACTTAAAAATACCCTTTGTTCCTACCGACAACATTGTGGTTAAGCAATAAAGGAAAGTGATCCGAAAAAAACTCTAGGGAGCCTTCTTTGAGAAACATCAGGAAAGTGGGCTTCCCATTAAAGAGAGAGAAGGAACTTGTCAATTTTGGACATTGCTGGAGGGTCATGGTTATTAGACCAAGTGTAGTTGCTGCCTACGGGATATCATAAGATTTTGTTCGAGATAGATACACAAGTTCTTTTTTCTTTTTCTTTTCTTTTTTTTTTTTTTCTTTTTTACTTTTTTTTTAATTTTTATAAGTCATGCCTAATTTTATTAAAAGCGTGAGGTGCCCCTAAATACCCAGGAAGAAAACAGAAAAGAAAAAAGAAAACCCCCACAATAGGCCAAAATAGACCCCAAGCAAAACCCCCTCCTACACCTTACAACCTACCGATAGATGCACAAGTTCTACCTTCAATCAAAAAAAGAAAGAAAGGCAGAAACAGGCAGCTCATAAAAAACCTGATTAAGGTGACTGCTGATAACTATTTACAATATTCTGGTATATGTAAGGATCTGAAGCAAAAATGTATGATATATTTCTATCATTGAAGCGATGTTTCACTGAAATTGTTTGAAACGTCCTAGCACTATAATAAAAAAAACATTGAGGTATGGAATCTTGGCTGCAAAATGTTGTGAAATGTCTTTGAATATTTAGATCAATATTATGCAATGCGTTTGATTTATTTTGTCCAACAAGTTTGGCACTCAGCCTTTTTTTTTTTTTTCGGTTTGTTGGCCCCCCTTTTCCTTTGTTGCATTATATGCAGGTATATGACCTTGTTTGGCAAAGCTTTTTTGCCTTTATTAGTGTAGTTGAAAATGCTTGATGTAGTATAAAGCTTTCAATTTTTTGTATTGAAAAGTGAAAGTTTTGTTTTGTAGTGATTTTTTTATTTGAATAGTAATAAAAAGTGAATGATGTGATATAAAAAGTGAAAAAAGTGAGAATATTTTGATGTTGATTTTTTTTTTTTGGAAATGGTGCATAAATAGTGTTGAGGGGAAAAAAGGGGTTGCCAAACAGGGCCTACATCTTTTGTTTGGTGCTTTGTTTTTAAATTATGTAACTTACATGTGCAGGTCTTGAGAGAGTGCATGGATTTACGCTTGGAGATAGTCTTGATGATTGTAAAAGGACCAAGTGGCAAGAGTTCAAAGCAAGGCTAAACAAGGTACCAGAGCATGAATTTGGACAAATTTGATTTAGAAAGCAGTAATGTAGGTTGAGCTTCATAAATGACCACGTACACAAGTCAATGTGATGCAATAACTAATGATTCCAACCTGGTAGTAAAGTGCAATGGCTATTGTCTGAAGCCCTTCCTGTTTTTATCTAATCCTTTCAGGATTGTGGGCAGCAAACTGTTTATAATTAGGATAAACTGTGCCAATTCCCCTGTAACTTTGAGTCTTTTCTAATCCCACTCCCCTAATTTTTAATGGTTTAAATGATTGGTTTAATGGCAACCCTTCCATTACATGGCAGTCATTTAACTAAAAAACTAGTATGTCACACACATGACCTGGATTAATACTTTTTGAGTGGTAAGCTACACATGCAACCTGTGGGACTTGACATTGGTGGAACCCACAACCTGGAATAATATTTTACACCATTGTTTTTTATATATAGAATAATTGATAGAAATTATAATCTCTTTTTTAGGGAATATCATATAACCATCTTGTGCTTTGATCGATTTAGAAACCTTTTTTTTTTTTCACTGTCTTGAGTTATTCAATTTTTGCAATGCATGGCTTTCATCCCATTTTCCGTCAAATTGATAACAGAGGGCATGTGAAATTACAATTGTATCCCCTACTATGAAATGAAAATTAAAAATTAGAAAGAAAAAGGGAAGACAAAAAAGGTTGGACCTCCACCATGGTTTTCCACAGCTGTGGAGATGGAAAACCATGGTGGAGGTCCAACCTTTTTTGTCTTCCCTTTTTCTTTCTAATTTTTAATTTTCATTTCATAGTAGGGGATACAATTGTAATTTCACATGCCCGGCCACCATGAGATTGGGCCTCCATGGCCCTCCACTGCCATGGTGGTCAGCCTCCATGGCCATGGCCATGGAGCTCTACCATAGAAGTACCTGTATGGCCACCTCCATGGTGGCCATGGAGGTTGACCACCATAGCCACCGTGGTAGGGTCATGCCTACCCAGCCACAGCTAGAATTGTTTAATATATTTCTTATTTTTTGCTTTTTCTTTAGTTTTTCATCTAATGTGGTATAATTGTAATTTCCCAGCATTTTTGTTATCAATTTGACTGAAAATTGGATGAAGGTCGCACATTGCAAAAGTGGGATAGCCTAAGTTAGTGAAATAGAACAATTAACAACTAAGGTTTTAAAATCAAAATCGACCAAGGCACAAAATGGTTATTTGATATTTGCCGCTTTCTTTATAAGAATTAGCTTTGATAGATGAGATAATGATATGAATATGCACTTTTTTTTCCCTCAAAACACGTCATTTGCTCATTGATTAGTGTACCACATGACTATCATGAAACACAATTACCTTACCAATTTTCTAAACGTGTACGAATGGAATGGTGTGATTAAATGAAAATTCTAAGCATAGGAGTTGTGGTTAACAGAATAGAATAGTGGGGAAGTGTGAATAGAAATGGGCAAAGTTGGACAAGTGTCCTTACGTTTTATCCTTTAAGGCTGCGTTTATTTTGACATAGAATGTTTGCAGAAAATTATTTTTTCCATCTTTCGGTGTTCTGTGTGGGTGGAAATACTGGTTACAGAAAATGATTTTGGGGCCAACAACAAATTTGTCACTGTAGGGGAGAAATGACTTATGCCTCTTGACGCGTAAGTCATTTTTTGGAGCTTGTCTAACCCCATCCTTACAAAGGAACCCAGTGCCCTTCCTTCTGGTGCCATCCTCTTAACTGTTGGCCATGATCCCCACTCCGTCTTAACTCCCCAAGCCTCATTATTCCAACTAAACAACGAAAAACATTTTCGATATTATTTTCAGGGTCTCCGCAAAACAATGAAAAATCAGTTATTTTCTCCAAAACTATTTTCACTGGAAACCATTTTGCATCGAAACACATGCACAGCCTTAAGTAAGAGTTGGCACCATCTCTTTATTGTTCCCTACACTTCTTTTAATTTTCTGCAGAACTATTGGTTGCTGAAAATCTTAGTATTTTTAAGGAAGCATTCTTGGAGCCTCTTTGGAAATATTAAAAATTAATATTTAAAAGAAGATATTGATCTTAGGTTTGTATTTTGAGTACGTGATATGAATCTTTAGTATGCAAAATCAGTGGCTAATGAGCTCCTACTCCAAGAGCACAGTTTCCTCCACGAGCGTGGGGGGTGAAGTTGTGAATTCATGAGCGCTCCCAAAGAAAAAAAATATTGTATTCACATGGCAAACCAAATTCTTTTTTCCTTTTCTCTTTTCAAAACGATCCCAGATTCAAAATAGCTTACTAAAGTGTACCTTGGGCAAGCTTGAAATTTTCAAAGATGTAGTCTGACTTGGTGTTGAAATGTCAAAATCACCTCCAACAACGAACATACTGACTGAACATCTTCTGTTTGCAAAAATAAGTTCAATGATGTATGTTATTTGAACATTGGCTCTGATGGTCATGATGCTTTAAAGAATTTTGCTAGATGTGCTTTGTCGCAATAGTTGTTGATACTAAAAAGGAATTGCATGGTGATATGTTCTTCTGGAACATAATCCTTCATGGCTTGGCAACTCTGTTTTTTACCTTGTCTCACTGCTGCAACGCTTTACTATTTTGCAGCTTCTGAGCTTGGAAGAGCCTTGGACCTTAATACTAGATGATGCTTTAGCAAATTCTTTTGTTGCACCAGTGACTGAGGATATCAAAGATGACGATCAGATGACGTGTAAGTTTTGGTTCCCACAAATCTCAGACCATGCTGTTGAAACATAATTTATAATAGTACCTATGGTAAAAGAAATTTACCCATTTGAGGATTCACCTGGATTGATAATGCTTTTGTTGAAAGGAGATATCTTTAGTTGTTCAGTTCAGTTCAGTTCAGTCTGTTCATGATCAAACCATAGAGATATGTAAATGAGATGGCTTTCCACATCTAGAGAAGATTCTGCTTTTTTTCTTTTGTATTTTTCAGTATATTCTATTATAATACAGAGACCAAGTAGATTAAGTTTACACTGCCATATTTTAGACGTGTGACAGTGGGGTAGGGTTGGGAATTAGGAGCCTTCTTTTGCTTCTGTAGTGCCTACTGCTTCTAGTTATGCATTGGACTGTTTATGCAATGCTCTGCTGCAATATACAGATTTGATGGTTCTATCATATGATACTTAATTGGTTGTCTCCAGTTGAAGAATACGAGAGGTCGTGGGAGCAGAACGAGGAATTGGGTCTGAATGATATTGACACGTCTTCGGCTGATGCTGCATATAACTCAACTGATATGAAAGTGGGGGAGAAAACAGATGTATGAGTTTGGTTTTAAGCAGGTTAAAACCATGTTTAACCTAACTCATGTTTGATCCTCTTTCCATGGGTTGTATATGGGTTTGGTTTTGAGTAGCATCTTGAATCCTAGCTCCATGTTTAACTATAAAGTATGGGTGTGCTTCTCAACTTGTAAGTGGGTGGAGAGAGAAATCTGTATCATGTTGAAATTTATAAGTTTGAGATGATTTAATTTAAAAATACTTGCAGTGATTAGCTATTTAAATTGTGCTATACTATTTTATTGTCTCTCTCTCTTGTCGTAATATCTAATGGTATTATTGATAATAAATTTTTTATTTTTTCCTCATCAAAATCACTTAACCAGTCAGTGATTGACCAGGAAATCCTGCTCTTTATCATTACTTATTGAGTTATGCTTAACCTAGAACCATAATCCAAATTACTTGCTCGCCGGGGCGTATTTGAAATCGGTGTTTTTAATATGATCGCGAAAGGGACAAGCTCTACTTTTTGTATCAACTTGGCTCTGTGTCGTGTTCTATCTAGCAGCACAACCTTGTTCACCAAACTTCTCCTTCAGACTAGCCAACATGTCTGAGGCGATTGAAAAGTTTTGTATGTCATGCTGGTGTACATCTACAGAGATGTCAAGATGTAGCATTTTTCATTTGACTTTTGCAAGTGATCATGTCGTTTGTTCTCTTGAGCAAGGCTGGGACAACATAAATAAAAAATTAAAAAAATGTATTTCAGCCATCAGCATCTTAACCAAATCACGCTTCCATTGCGCATAATTTGGTCCGGTCAATATGATTTGATTCTGCTGAGTGGTGGTAACAAGGCTAAACATATTGACTCTCAGTGTGGACTACAATTATATGAGCTCGACCCTTGACCCTATGGTTATAAAGTGCTAATTTTATTGTGTGGCCTTGGATTTATGGCTATTTGTGATAGTTGTACCACAAAAAGATGGGTCATCATTATGGCTTTGTTAGTAGTGTGGGCCACCTGTGATTGACGTCGGTCAGACAGCTAGTATGCAACAATATGTGAGGCACTATTATTATACTACATGTTCTTCAGGACAATGTCAACCCTACTAAGAAAGGGTTAAGTGTTTGGATAGACCATGCGGAGAAAACTTTGAGTAATAATAATAATTATATATGTATAATGTATGATTTCTTTGCATTTAAAACACAAATGACTTGTTACCGAAATTATGTCATTCCTTTTCAAAATAAACCACACTTTTTAGATGGCGTAATAACGTGGACAACAGTTACTATTCTTTGCGAAAACCCATGCTTGATAATTGAAGGTTACAAATTGTTACTTAAGGCTCATTATATAACCAGTTCTCTAATAAATTTACTTACTAAATCGTGAACTTACGCAGTTACTTCTTTCTCTTGTGAAACACTTCGGTATTTTGCTATATATCAAGTTGTCAAGCTATAAAGTGAGAAATTCACTGTGGTGAAAATGCCAAGCAAATGGCTTTTATTGTGAGGTTTAAGTAGATAAAAGTTACCTGTTAACATTATAGTCATAGACATGATTGTTTGAAAGCTTTGAGTCTATATTAATGATACGCGATGCTATTTTAGGTTATGTGGTTAGCTCTCACAAGAGTCGCGTCAACATGCTCTTCCTTCGATCCTAAGGACTCCAAGTCGACATTGTTAGTCTATTCACCATTTCAAGAGTAGGCAAGATAAAAATTGAAGAGTAGGAAGGGTGAGCTCAATGAGCGAGGAAAGGCCAGGAAACACTACTAGCAAAGGGGAACCAACCTTGACAAGAGGCTCAAGATCTAGGGATTACCCGGTAAGAGTACTAGCAGCAACTTCCCTAAATATAGGGAAAATCTAAAAAAAAATTCATAAAAAGTCACATGCAATATTTTTTTTTGTTGCTTTTCGAAACATTGGGAATGTTGCAGTGCTACCAAATGTATTGAAAAACACTTTAGCTTTACTATAGCTGCCCTATTTATTATTTTAACACAAAATATTTTTTTCTCCTCCTTGCTTTTGTCTTTCATTAGAGATTGTGTTGAAATTTTGTAAAAAAAGTTAAGGTAGATAGAAAACTTGTATTGTAAAGAGATAATATTTTAATGGTATAGAGAAAGATAAGGGAGGCCATTTTGTGGTGTATTTGGATATGGAAGCAAAAAAAAATGGTTTTGTTCTCTATGTTTTAACACATAGACGCAATAGAATTTACAAAGAAAAAGGGAAGGAGTTCGGTGGAAAGCAAAGGGTATCCAGTTTGAAGAGAAAAAGAAGAAAAGATGTATTGAAGTTGGAAGCCGAAGAGAAGGAAAAGTTAATTGCCCAATAGAGTAAACGGGAAAAGGAAAACTTGTCCTTTTAATGCGTTCTAGAAACCCCAAAACTCAGCCATTAGAATTCCAACGAGAAAACAATTCAAATCTATCAAATTTGGCTAAGAAAGTTATAAATTAATTAATCCTTTGAAGATTTTATGAGTTATTACACCCTAATGACATCTGCCCGAGACGGTATGCTTACGTACACTCTTTTGCAGGCATTGGTGGTCCGAATTAGGCTGCATCATCACTCTTATATATATATATAATGGGATGCGCATCAAAGTTAGCGTAAAGACGACAACTTAGAGTTACCAATATACAACAAAGATGGCAAGACCAGGTTGTTTACAAAGGAGTCCCACGACAGACACGACCAGCATTTTAATATTTTATATGAAGAAAAATGGGGTGAATATAAAAATTGCATTCCAAAGGGTCCAGTCCGTCCAGTCTTCATCGTCTTGCGTTTGACCCATTTGCCGTCCGAATCCCAACCAAACACCTCTCTCTCTCTCTCTCTCTCTCGCAGGTCTTTCTTTAATATGTAAAGCAAAATTGTGACTCGCAGCTGTTGTCTCCTCCCTGCTTGTCCCTTTTGTCCTGGCTCAATTTTTTCTTCTCTCTTTGGGGGGAGCCAAGCCAAACCAAAGAGGAGAGCGTCTGATTGGCCACCGGGTGCGAGCGAGTGATGAAGAGACAGAGGAATGGGGAAATCTGGGATTTCGAGCACGAAATGCCGGCCAATCAGACCGCGACAGAGGTAGTGTTGGGAGTGGACGGTGGCACCACCTCGACTGTGTGCATATGCATGCCCCTCATTCCCTTCTCTCACTCTCTCCCCCCCGACCCTCTTCCTGTTCTTGCTCGCGCCGTCGCCGGCTGCTCCAACCACAACAGTGTCGGCGGTATATTCTTCACTTTCCTTCCATTTTTTCTGTCTGGAGTATTTGTGCCTTTTTCTTTGTTTTTATTCTTTCTCTCTCTGATAACAGACTACCCTAAATCATCATTTAAATCAACACTTGTGTTATCTCAAACTTAAACGAAGCTGAAATGAATAGAAAATATTGAATTTAATTATTTAATATAATAAAATTAATTATTATTAGTATTATTTAAGTAATAAATTTAATCATTTAATTCATATTTAATATAAAACAATCCGTCACTGGCCAAGTCTTATTCAATAGAATAATGTCATAGCCTCTCTGCATACAAAAGGTGGATGAATCTTCTACTTCGAGTTTGTTGCTGTATGTTGATACAGTAAATTTTCTGAACTGTCGGATTGGCGAGGAAGACTATCGGGGCGATGCCAACCGGAAGGGGCCAGTGGAAAGCCTCCGATGCCTAAGTCAATAAGGTGTCTTAAAGAAAACTGAATGAAAAGAGCGAGAGAGGAAGAATGTGTATGCATGTGACATTGATATTTCTACTTTTCATAGAGTAGTTCCCATCCTCAATTGGTAAATGGATTTAGTATGGTGAGTGCCGGAGGTGAGCAACTAGAATGGAAGGCGGTTGATCCTCTTGAATTGCTTTCCTTGAGTGAGCTCCCCCATCGACTCTTTCCTCAGTGACTTGATGTTAGATAGGTAAGGTAATAAAAGTCATGCATTTTTCCTTGTTCAGCCACAACCGTTTGAGCGCATGTGTGGGGTGAAAGGGATCCATTGTGCCTACACTTAGGGCCTGTTTGGGATTGCGTTAAAGAGTTTAAAAAGTATTTTTAGTATATAAAAAGTTGTGCTAAACAGAAGTTGGCGTGTTTGGTAAAAAATTTCAAAAGTACTTATTTGACTTTTTTACTTTAAAAATGATAAAAACGCACTTTTGGCAAAAGCTTAAAAATGAAGCTTTTGCCAAAAAGTGTTTTTTGACTTAAAAGCTCTATTTCTCAAATACAATCTCAAACATGCTCTTAGTGAGTCTATGCCTCAAGTTAGACCTGTGGTGGACCAAAATCATAGGCTTACTTGGGCCCAAAGGGCCTCTTTTTGGGCTAACGGACCCTTCGGTATCTAGGTACTCCAGTAGCCCCTCATTCCCATGGCCGGCTAGTCCAACTAGTTGGGCGTTGGGCATCTAGTCTTTATTTCCAATTGGGTTTGCTTCTAAGTGTTGGCCATCAAGTGACTAGTTGGGACCACCGATTTTGGGGTACTTAGGGCATGGAGTAGGTCTTAGCCCCCCTGGCCCGAGGTCCGTATATTGCTGCACCGTTGTTCCTTGGCGCCCAAATTAGATGGCTTGAAGTTCACCTGTTTAGATTCCACAAAAGCAAATTGGTTGGAGAGACCGTTTCAAGAGCATGAAGTTCTTCAGGCAATGCTTAGTATGGATGGTGACAAAGCGCCAGGCTCTAATGGCTTCTCTATTGCTTTTTTCCGATCTTGTTGGGCTATAGTGAAGGATGATCTCATGCTAGAATTTTATAACTTCCATGAACATGGGATTTTCGAGAAGAGTCTCAATGCCACCTTTGTTGCTCTCATTCCTGAGAAGACCGGACAACTAGAAGTTAGGGATTTCAAAGCGATCAGCATGGTGGGGAGTGTTTATAAAATCATGGCGAAAGTACTTGCTTCTATATTGAAACATGTGTTAGGAGCGGTCATTTTGAACAGTCAGAATCCTTTTATAGTGGGGAGACAAATTCTAGACTCAATTCTTATGGCTAATGAGTTCTTGGATAGTAGGTTGAGATGAGGAAATCCATGCATTATTTTCAAGCTAGACCTGGAAAAGGCTTATGACCAAGTTAATTGGGAGTTCCTTTCCTACCTTATGAGGCATTGTGGTTTTGGTTTTAATGGTAGCCTGCATGGTTTCTTTGGTAGTTCTTGGGGCCTTCGCCAAGAGGATCCTCTCTCGACCCTTCTTTTTGTGATTGTCATGGACGTTCTTAGTAGTATGTTCTCCAGAGTGATGGTTGGGCATTATTTTTTAGGTTATTGGGTAGACATCCATAACGTTGCACTTGGAAATATCCCACCTGTTTGCAGATGATACACTTATTATTTGTGATGCGGATCGCAATCAAATCCACAATTTGGGTCACATTCTCCTTTCTTCTAGGCTATTTCGGGCTTGAAGGTCAACCTCCGGAAATCTGAGTTAGTAACAGTATGGAAGGTACTGCATAAAGAAGAATTGGCCAATATTCTCAGTTGCAGCATCTCGTTTCTTCCCCTAAAATATTTGGATCTCCCTCTAGGTGCTTTTTTTTTTAAAAAAAATTTAAATTTTTTGTTTTAAAATCAAAAACCATTTGGGATGGGGTATTGGAGAAAATGGAAAAAGTTTGGCTAGTTGGAAGAATATCTACTTGTCTAAGGAAGGGTGCCTTGCTCGTATCAAGAGCACCTTATCTAGTCCACCTACGTATTTCTTATCCCTCTTCCCATTACTAGCAGGCATTGCTAGGTGATTGAAGCATCTTCAAAGAGACTAAGGAGGGTTGAGAGTAAAAAATCTCATGTTGGTCAATAAAACTTTTCTTGGTAAATGGCTATGGAGGTTTGCGCAAGAGGAGAATTCTTTATGTAGACAGCTGATTGTTGAGAAGTATGGGTCTAGAGAGGGGGTTGTTGTTCATAGGAAGCTACAGGGTGTCTTTGTAGGAATATTTTAAATGGCTGGAGGGTCTTTCTCCAACCTTGTCTCCTTCAAGGTTGGGGACGGATCCCACATTCGCTTGTCATGATGTGTGGTCAAAGAAGTGGCTCTGAAGTACGCATTCCGAAAACTTTATTCAATATCCCGTAACAAAGAGGCCTTGGTGTCAGACTACTTGGATGCCTCCTCTATTTACTGGAATATGAGTTTCATTAGGGCAGTCTAGGATTGGGAGCTTGAATTCCTTGAATCCTTTCTCAATTTGTTATACTTTGCAAAAACCCATCCATGAGAAGTGGATAGTATGTTGTGGACTCCAACTAGTAGACACATTTTCAAAGTGAGGAGCTACTAAAAATGCTATAAACTGGAGGGCATTGTTCGTTCCGTTGAAAAAGTATTTGGAAGATCAAGGCCCCTCCTTGCATTGTTTTCTTCTTAAGGACAACAACAAAGCGTAGAATCCGCATGGTTGATAATTTGAGAAGGCGGGGTTTCTCTCTTGTAAGTTGGTGTTGCCAAGCGTATTGAGAAGATACAGCGTAATTTCTTAAGGGGTCTGTTTGGTGAAGAGTTCAAGTACCACTTGGTGAAGTGGTCGAAGGTTTGCACTCCGACTAAGGAGGGCGGGTTGGGTATTAGAAACTTAAGAGTGTTCAATTGCGCTCTGCTGGGGAAATGGTTGTGGCGTTATGGTTCGGAGAGAGATGCTTGGTGGAGAGTTGTGGTAGATGCAAAGTATGGAAGTTTAAGGGGAGGGTGGTGCTCTTTTGAGCCTAGAGGAGCTTTTGGGGAGGGGTTATGGAAGAATATTAGGAAAGGTTGGGACACTTTCAAAGGCTTTACGCGATTTGAGGTGGGGGTTGGACTAGGGTTAGTTTTTGGCATGATTGGTGGTGTGGAGATACGGCTCTCAAGATAGCTTTCCCAGGTTTATTCAGTATTGCTTGTGCGAAGGATGCCTCAACTGCGGCTAATTTGGAGGTGTTGGGTGGATCCAATTAGTGGAATGCTAGTTTTTCTGAAGAGGCTCATGATTGGGAGGTGGATGTATTTGCCTCCTTTTTTCAGGTGTTGCACTCTGCCCGAGTGAGACAAGGGTGTGCAGATAGATTGTGGTGGACCTCCTCCAAAAGAGGCCGTTTCAATGTCAACTTCTCTTTGCTTCTTTGGCTTGTACTGAAGGAGGAGATTCCCTTGGAAGAGTGTGTGGCGAACACAAGCTCCTCCGAGGGTGATCTTTTTTGTGTGGTCGGCGGCTTTGGGCAAAATTCTGACCCTCAGGAAGTGACATGTGATTGTGATGAACTGATGTTGTATGTGCAAGAGAAGTGAGGAGACGGTAGATCATCTTCTTCTTCATTGTGAGGTAGCTTATGCTTTGTGGAGTGCCTTTTTTGGTTGGTTTGGGTTGTCTTGGGTGATGCCGAGATGGGTTTCCGATTTGCTCGCCTGTTGGTGGTCTATGGGGAGTAGGGGGAGTGCTGTGGTCTGGAAGATGGTGCCTACTTGCTTTTTTTGGTGTCTATGGAGGGAGAGAAATAATAGATGCTTTGAAGACTTGGAGGGATCCTTTTTTTTTTTTTTGATAAGTAATGTAGTATATATCAAAAAAGCGCAAAGCGCCTCTAAGTACACAATAATGTATACAAAGGAACCCAACCAAACACCCTAACAAACCAAAAACCCAGAAAAACCTCTAAGAGCACAAGGTATACAAGGGACCCAACCAAACACCCAAGAAAAGCCCTAGTGCACCTCAGGGGGAAACCTAGTGCACATTAGGGGGAAATGAAAAAGCATTTTTCAACCCCAAAAATCCTCGCTGACGCTGGCCATTCACCGGAGAGATGGAGCAATCCAGATTTTTGAGCTCCCTTATCCCCTTAACCTTAGGAGCAGAAGCTTCAACCACGGGCTCCCTCTTTTCAATGACGGAAAAGAGGTCCTGAAGTTTTTTGTCTTCACCTCCCCAAGACAACCCCACAACGGGAGCGAGATTCATCGCATCAAGCCCCCTATCGGAATAGCCCTCCTTCCCTTCCACCGAAGAATCAACCACAACCTCGGCAAGCAGGTCCTTGTTCTTATGCAGTTACTTTGCGACTTTTTCCTTCACCCTCCGGGTATTAGCACAGTTGGGACGTGGATATAGAGGAATAAATGGGAGTACCACTCTCTGTCATGCGAGGAAAAGAACGGCTAAGACTCCTACCCATCTCAGCCCGCCCCATCGGAAAGGGAAGTAGTCAAGAGAGAGGTGCAGACCTGAGACGAGAGCAAGGAGGTAGCAGCAGGGGAATGAAGACCCAGCTCAGCCACCCCAAAGGTAGGCGAGACAGTAGAGCCTAATGGAACCTCCACCGGCAAAGAGGATACCGGAACAGGGTCCTTTCCCTTAGAAGACAAGGAAGATTCCTTCAACATCACCAGAGAGGGAGAGACAGCTCTCGGACCAAACACGACGAATCAAACCTTTCGCCGGAGAAGAAGGACGAACAACCTAAGATTCCTACCCCCCCGAAAAAGGAACCTCCCTATCCCTGCAAAGAGGGCTCGCCGGAGAGTCCACCTCCCAAGGAACAGAGAAGGCCTCTTTGAGAATAGAAAGACGCACCGAATCAGAAAGCTCTGAAGACACAGTCGCACCCAAGCGGGCTTCAGGTACCGAAGAAAAAGAAACCTCCCAGTCCCTGCGCAAAGGGCTCGCCAGTAAATCCTCCACAGAAGGGGTAGAAACAGCCCCTTGAGAGGACCCGTCACCGGCAGACCCAACATTCTCGCCCAAAACTCGCACCGAAGAGAGGGAACTCTGCCGGGGAAGACCCATCGCCGGAATCCAAACCGGTAACCTGCAAACTCAAAGAAGACCTAGCCAACGGCTCCAAAACCTCTTTAAAGACCAGAGGAAGCCTCGGAGAAGGCACCAAAAGCGACGCACACGCAGAAACAAGCTCCAAAGGTAAAGAAATTGAGACAAAATTTAGATTCGAACCCAGCTCCGAACCCGGAACCAAGTTTTGGACTGGATCTGAGTTATGATCCGGATCCAAGTATTGAACCGGATCCAAATTTTGACCCGATCCCATTTCAGAGACCAACCTGGAAACGCAACCCAAAACAGAATTGGTTAGGCCCAAAATACGAACCCTTTTTCTCCTGCGATTGGGCTTCGAGACAACCCCAGCACGGATCCGGTCCAACTTACGTTGGATTTGCCCTAGAAGCCTCAACAACCCACTAATACCGATCTTACCCTTCTTCTTCTTCCTCGAACTCACAGACCCAGCCGCCTCCGCCCAAGGAGTAGGCAAGCACTCCAACGCAGAGCAATCCACGGCAGAACGCAACCCAATACCGTCATACTCCGATTCCAAACAAGACGACCCTGGAAACAAATCGAGAGACATCGGGTACTCTACTGCTCTCGCCTCGACGCTCGGACAAGATCGAAGTACATCCACGAAAGACCTCCCGGAATCGACCCCCAAAGAAGGAACATCCATGAGAAGCCCCGCCGAACATGGAACCCCAAGCTCCGCCATACCGGACAACTTGAACTGGGCCGCCAACAGTTGCCGAAGCTCTCCCGCAAAATGCCGCCAGCCCCTCCCAAAGCGTCCCTTCGGAAGCCAAATGACTCCCTTACGACCACCCTCAGCCAACACCGATACCTCCAAGAACCTTCCGGCCTTATTACCTCCCCCGTGGACCATCGTGGCCTTATCACCCTCATGGTAAGATTTGGCGATTTCTTCCTTCACCTGAGCCTGAATCGCCGCTTCCATCGTTTCCACCAACCACGACGAACACTGAATGCTCACAAAAATATACCCTACGAATCCTTTTCTCCTTTCCTCCAGACGAAGGTTAGGACACCCAACCTTTGCCGAAAGGTACCTTGGAGGGATCCTTGGAAGACATTTTATCCTCTTGTTTTCATACTTTATACCTTTGGACTATTGTGCATATCTTTCCGGTGTCGATTAGTTACGATGATTTTCTTGTTCATTTTTCCCTTTCTAGTTAGGTGATCCTATTGTATATTTCCGGTGTACTTTGGAGCGCCTTACGCTTTTAATAAGACTGGTTATTACTTATCAAAAAAAACTTAATGTTGCCTATGCAAAAAGAAATCACTTTCTCATTCATTGCAAGTACACTAGTGATCTTTGGAACTTGATTCTCAACTTATTTGGGGTTTCTTGGGCTATGCCTTTCAACATCCTCAAGTTGCTTCATTATTGGAAGGTCCAGGGGTAAGGACATGCCAAAGGAGTCATCTGGAAAGTTATTCCTCCTTTCTTATAATGTGGAGCGTTTGAAGAGAAAGGAATCAATGCCTTTTTGAGGATTGCGAGTCCAACGTACTTTCTTTAAAAGCCTCTTATTTTTAGATCTCTTTTGGATTGGGTTGTTGTACATGTTTTTAACTTCTCCTCTTCAGATCTAGTAGACTAGTTAATTTTTTAGGGTGTAGAAGCTTATAGGGCGTTGGTTCTCTTGTATTCTTTTCATGTACAAGGGCTTTGCCCTTTTCTTTCAATAAAATTATTATTCATCCAAAAAAGATTTTCCTTTTTAGTTTTGGTTTATGTCATACTTATTATTTTTGTCACCTAGGGTGCAGAACCTTGGTTTGGGTGTTATTCTCTCTTTGTTATTTGGTAGCTACACCTGTACCCAATTTGAACCGATGATCTCACATCCACCTCATTTGGTATGGGGAGGAAGTGCATTGGAACCAGCGGTCATTGACCGTTTGGTCGCTAAAATCTAGCAACTATTTCTCAATTTTTGTTTCTTTGGTTCAAGTTTAAAAAGGTGTTTTGGCTTTCCAGCAAATTTTAGAATAATGAGTTCTTATTTGTCATTAGTTTTTTATACTTTTTCGCATTGCTATATCTTTCTTGGCTCTTATGCCTGATGTGGTTCGTGTGGCTTAAATGGCCATATACAGATGATAACTCTTCTGATTTAGTCTCAATTTGGACTTTTAAATCACTAATACCTTAGCTCCTTAGGGGTTAGTAAGTTTCGTATACTTCCCATGTACATTTGCTTCATTCCCCTTTCTGCTGCTGAACAAATTATATTTATTTCCAATAAAGGAACTCTTCAACATGTGATGAGATCAAGTCTTGTAATTAACAATATTTATGATGAAACATTATTGTATGGTTAGGATTATCAGATAGTTTCTTTTTTGTACAGAAACTGCAGCGAGGGAAACTTTGGAGCAAGTTATGGCAGATGCACTTTCAAAGTCAGGTTCAAATCGATCTGCAGTTCGAGCCATTTGTCTAGCTGTATCTGGTGTTAACCATCCCTTGGATCAGCAAAGAATTTTAGCTTGGCTTAGGTGTGCTCCATAAAAGTATATTTTGCATCTTTCACCAACTTGTTGCAAATTTAAAACACGATTTATTTGTTCTTTTTTAAAAAATTTAGTTGGCTAGTTTGCCTCACTGACTATTGTTGCTTAATCTGGTCAAGTAAGATACAATGTCCCTAACTCAAAAATAAATTTAAAACAAGATTTATTTGTTCTTTTTAAAAAATTTTAGTTGGCCAGTTTGCCTCACTGACTTTGTTGCTTAATCTGGTCAGTAAGATACAATGTCCCTAACTCATGTAACGTGTCTGTTCATCCCATTATTTTTCATTGCAACAAAGTGCTTAACTATTTCAGAATCTCCTAATATTTTTTTTTCCCATTTTATAGTTGGATAGTTTGAGGCTATTGTTGGTTAATCTGGTCAGCAAAAAAAAAAAAAAGGGAAAATAGAAAGAAAGAAATGTGCCTATTCATCCCATTCTTTTTCATTGCAACAAAGGCTTGTTGCATTATAGGACAGGACGGGGTTGGTGGAGCACATATATGTTGGATCCTTGAACTTTAAAACCTAAATATATGATCTAAAAATGTTTTGTCAAAATTGGATGGGAGAATGTATGTTTTGTATTTGTAAAGGGGATTGGACCATGGAGCAATATGTGTTGGTTTGTTGAACCTTAAATCTTATCATCTATATATATAAAAGTTGAAACCTCCTTAGAAGTGCCTTAAAATTGCGACATGTGACGCGAACCCATATTTTTTAGTGAGTGAACCGGCTTTAACTAAAATTGAACTGGTCTATTTAATAAATATTAATAAGTTTACTCAAAAACCTTTATATAGAATCAAAAGTTATATGTATTAATACGTTGGTTAAAAACCCATATATAGAATCTCATTTATAGAAGAAAAAAACCCATATATAAGATTTTAAAAGAAAATCATATATAAAAAAAATCGTAGTATATAGAATCAAGTGTTGATACGTTACTTAAAAACCCTTAAAACCCATATATAGAAAAAAAAAATAATCATATAGGATTTTTGTGTTTTTTTTTTTTTAGAAAAAAAAAAAAAAAAAAAAAAAAAAAAAAGAAGAAGAAGAAGAAATCGGAGAACAACTATACAACTTTCTAAATGTGATTTTATAACTACAAATACAAATTTTATAAAATGCGAGATAATTAAGCATTGAACTTAATGTGAGATGATTAATTTGATTGCGTTAAATGTTAAGAGTGAAAATTTTTGTTTTATTTTGTATTCATGAAAAGATTTTGTTTATTTTGCTCTATTATTATTATTATTTTTTTCAAATGTTCATAATTTTGACTTTTATTTTTATTGCAATCTAATAGGTATCACACCAACAATATAAGAGATTCTTGCTAATTTTCTATTCATGCTTTGATTAAGCAGAATTCAAGTTTTCCTCTTGCATTTTTTTTTTCTGACTTTTTTCATTTGAATGTTTTATGTGATTTAATTCATTTTAATTCATTTGAATGTTTTATGTGATTTATTTTTTGTTTGTGTGATTTATTCAAATTTTCAGACACGTTTTGGAAGTAATTTTTCTACTTTTGAAAGCAAAAAAAGGTAAAAACTTATTTGATTGTTGTATAGAAAAGGAATATAAACACTTTCAAAACACCGTAGAGTTAATTAAGCATTGAACTTGAGGTGAGAGGATTTATTTGATTGCATTAAATGTACAATAGAAATGCGTTTTTAACCTATAATGAAAAAAGGACGATGATAATGCTTTTAAATTTTATAATTAAATTATAATGAAGAATCCCGCGCATTGTTATAGGTTAGTTTATATTATTACGAAAATCTGAGTGGAAGATGTTAGGAGATTTGTTTGCTAACCTATTGAATATTGGTCCTTATCCATTTCATGTTTATCATCCTTTTTTATAATTTAATTTAATTTTTTTTGGCGGTTGGAGGGAGAGGGGTTGAGGGAGAATAGACCATTTTTTAGATTCGAAGGTGTCCAGTAAAGTTCTTAGTTGTATAACTTGTGTACAAGTGATTTTGGAATGGTCCTCATCCATTTCATGTTTGTCATCCTTTTTTTAATTTAATTTAATTTAATTTTGTTTTATTTTTTTTGCTGTTGGAGGGAGAGGGGTTGTGGGAGAATAGACCATTTTTTAGTTAAGTCCTTAGCTGTATAACTTGTGTACAAGTGATGTTAGAATGTTTCAACATCGTTGAGTGGTAGAAGCAGTTATGGCAGAAGCTGCTCCTTGTTCATCAGAGCACCCTGCTTACACTGTATTTGAAATGTGCATGATGCTGCTTTAGCTTTAATGAATTTAGTTTTTGTTGTCAATGGTACCAAAATAGCTTTTCCTTCTCCCTTACACATGACTATCTATTTGATATCTTGTTAGTCTGAATATGTTTTGTCCCATGTAAACAGGGATATATTCCCCAGCCATGTACGACTTTACATTCAGAATGATGCTATAGCAGCTCTAGCAAGTGGAACTATGGGAAAGCTTCATGGATGTGTTTTAATTGCTGGCACAGGGACCATTGCTTATGGATTCACCGAAGAGGGCAAGGAAGCTCGGGCTGCTGGTGCAGGACCCACCTTAGGTGATTGGGGAAGGTATAGCCTTTTTGGCTGATCTTTTTTGTTTCTTTTCCCTGTGCACACTCTCCCTCTCTCAAGACGATCCCGTTTTACTTTGTGGAAACTGTGGAGAAAGATAGGATAGCCATATTGTTTAGCTATAATTGTTTTTCTCATGAGAATTTGTTGAGTATGTTGAGCTCGCACTCACACTGTAAAGCACGATGTTTTTCTTTATTTAGAGGATTTCGTATTCTAAAGTCTCTCTTGGAGTTAGATCCTTGGACTGAACATTCCCAACCTAAAAATGTAGATGTAAGGCTGTAAGCTATGTGAAAAAAAAAAAAAAAAAAAAAAAAAAATATTTATAGCTAAAGCAATTTCTCTTTATACCTGTATGATGCAGTTTTATTTTTTCAGCAAGGCATAGTTATATGGGCATATCAGGCTCTCTCTCAGGTGGTTTTACTTGTTGATAATTTTTTGTTCTACAGTCGATAGATGTCTGAGTTTGCTGTTGAAAAGCATCATGTTGTTTCATTGCAGAAGAGTTTAGGAAAATGTCTTAACGGGGTTGTGTCTGCAATCTATAGAAAAAAGAACAGAAAGAAACAGCACAGTTTCCTATTTTGGGGCTTCCTCTATATATTGCAATAATACTATAATGATATAAAATCTCTATTCATCATCAGATTAATATTCATTAGAGAACTTGATTATGCGTGAGATGAAAGATCTTTGCAGAGAGATTCATTTGAAACTATTATATCTCCAAGGTCCAATGATCAAATAATTTCAGAGGTTTTCTTTGGGCTTTGTCCGGAATTTTAATAATCATGTGAATAAATTATATTATTTTATTTAAGTAATTTTCTTAAATAATTTTTACATTATTTTTATTGTATAATGGTTTGTTTGACTTCTCCTTCTAAGTTTTCTTCCTTGTTGGATGCAATTATTGGATGTTAGTATCAGTCTGTTAATCAGTAATAAACCTTGCAAAAAATCAAATTAGTTGTGTATTCATCACTTTCACTCGTATACTTTTCACATGTTCTACAAGAAATTTACATTTTTCCTTTGGGGGCATCAAAGTGTTCTGGCTTTTCCTTTTGAGTCAAAGAAGTTTGAGCTCATATCGTTGTTTGTGCCATAGTTTTCTTTAAAACTTTCGTGACAATAGTAGAAAAATGTAAGTTTCACAATTAAATAACTTCAAAACACTTGCAAAATATCTTGTCATTAACTTTGGTTTAAAATTAAATAATTTAGTTATATTGAAACTGTCTGAAGGTCTTCAAGATGAAGAGTAGCCTTTTATAAAGGAACCCACATAGACATTTGGCTAAGCGCTCTGAAAATCCATGATTGCATGTCACATGAATTGATGCTATCTAGTTCCATATTTCTTACTTTTTTGGTATCTCGACTTGTGTTGTTTTGGTTGTTCTTCTTGTCAATGTTGCACCTTCGAGCATAAACCATTCACTCTTCACCTGTGTAGTCAGGTACTTTTGCACATAATTAATCCTGTCTTTTTTCCTAAGATTCCTGTGACTAGATCTTCTGAGCCATGTGGCATGTAAAATAATAAAATGGCTGGAAAGGAAAGAGAGAAGCATGTGACCTTTACTAACTTCCAAGTTATGTCTCTTGATGATGCTTTCTTTGACGTCCCAGGAATAAGTTGTTCTTTCTCCTTGATTTTTACCCATGTCTATAAACTCACTGTTAGAGGCTTCCATTATTATCATTATGCTCTTCACATTTATTCTCTCCTAAAAAAGTTGACAAACAAACTGTTTTCCCTAGTATCTAATTTGACTAAAAATCTATTGTTCAACTTGTTAAAGTATTAATTAAATTTAATATTTTCTATCAGTTTAAGCTTTTGGGAAAAATGGTGAATTAACATAGTATCAGAGCCAGAGGTCCTGAATTTGAACTTTGACTCTATAGTTTACCTCTAATTTCAATTAAATAATTCATTTGTTGGGCCTATTTGAGCTGACACGTGTGGGAGAGTGCTATTAGCTTAAATTTTGGGGATAAGTGGTTGATTTAACATAACTCATAAGAAACGCTTTTTTCCCAGTAATATGTTCTCCTATATATAACAACAATGAGAAAGTTCTCTTGATGTGCTTATTGAGGAAGGATCTATTTTACTATTGCCCTTATATATTTCATGTTGCAGTCTTGATTGACGGGATCATTTGCTTGCAGTGGATACGGAATAGCTGCACAGGCATTAACCGCGATTATAAGGTCTCATGATGGTCGTGGTCCACATACAATGCTTACAAGTAGTATCCTACAGACACTTGGCCTTTCTTCAGCGGATGAACTCATTGGGTAGCTGTCCAAAAACTTTTAATTGTCATATAACATATGTGTTTGAAGTTACTAGTCAGCATTTTGGGATCCTCATGTGTGATTTTCTCTTGTATGCAAGTTGTCTGCTTGGGTTACACCCGTTGGCATCCTCAACCAAATTTATTTATCAACTGAAAAAATTGATTTGTCAGGTTTTTTTTATTTTTTTATTTTTTATTTTTATATATATTTGAACTCTAATTGACATGATAAGTTGATATAGAATGAATATCATGGACATGATTGAATGGATATGGGTTCACGATTTTTTTCTCTCAAATGTAATCTAGGTGGACCTACGCAGATCCATCATGGGCTCGCATTGCAGCACTTGTTCCAGTTGTTGTATCTTGTGCAGAGGCAGGTGATGAAGTTGCAAATAAGATATTGGTAGATTCAGTCCAAGAGTTGGCTTCAAGTGTGAAAGCTGTTGTTCAAAGACTTGGCTTGTGTGGGAAAGGTCTGAAATATCCAACTACAACTGAAAAATAGAAGAAAAAAAATCTTTTTTCTTTTATATTCTCTCTTTTTCTTCCTTGTTTGTATGGTCATATAATATAGGCATGATGCTTGACCTCTTAAAGCATTTAACTATTCAACATTTGTAGTAAATCACTACTTCAAAAATTAGTATAACTCATTCATTTGAATGCTGTCCTGTACCAGTAAGTAATCTTGCTATATAATGGTTTTCTAGCTTACCTTGACCACTACAAAACTACGTCTGTGTCACATTAGCTAACCCAACCTCATTTTGGGCCCTATATTCTTCTGTGAAGAATGAATCGTAGCGCATAATTAGTCATTTTTTTATGAATGAGTGTAGGTCTGTAAGATTGATAATAAGCCAAACTTGATTTGGAAATAAAGTTGAGATTTCTTTAAGGTGTACGCTTGTGTCCTAAAAATATCACAGCTATGATTCATTTTGTAACATCCTTTACATGGCCACTTCCATGACTGCTATCACAACTTAAATTGACAATAAATGTGTTGATATGCTTTTTAAAAATAAGTTGGATGCAAAAAGTATATATTTATAGCAAAATAATTTTTTCCATACACTTGCATGCGTAAATTTGGTTGTGTATTTTTAGATCTGAGATAGCCTTCAGGCATATGAACCTATTGATTTAAATTTTAGTTTCCGCCTGTCACCACCCTACCCTTTCCCTTTCAGTTTTTCCATTTTCTTTTTGGGCCAGTTTTACCACTACTATTAGTGTCAAAAAAACATTAGGAGGAAGTGGCTTAATGTGTGGGCTAGAGATGTGACTTTGAAGGAAGCTTTCTTGGTGTTGTTTAGCGTTGCACGCTTTAAGGAAGCCTCGGTTGTAGACCAGGTGCAGTTTTCAAACGACACCTGTCAGTAGAATGTTACCTTCATCAAAGCCGTGCATGATTGGAAGATGTAGCTTGTCACCTCATTCTTCAACGTTTTGTACTCAATTGGGCTGAGACAAGGAGATGAGTATAGGATTTGTTGGTCCCCTTCCAAAAGGCGGATATTTGAGGTTAGATCTACTTATCATACGCTTCTCTGCTTGTTATTATTTCCCATGGAAGAGCACTTAGAGAAGCAATGCACCTTTGAGGGTGGTTTTCTTTGTTTGGACGGCAGCTTTAGGGAGAATCCTTGACCTTTGATAATTTAAGAAAAATGTAAGTCATATTGATGGATTGGTGTTGCATGTGTAGAAGAGCAGGAAGTTCATTGATCATCTTTTGCTCCATTGTGAAGTAGCTAGAGACACGTGGGTTTTAGTTTTTCATCTTTTTGAGATAGAGTGGGTAATGCCCAAACGGGTGATAGAGTTATTGGCAAGTTGGAGAGCCCAATTTTGTAGTCACTGCAATTTAAAGCTTGGAGGAGAATGGGCTCCCTTTTGTGTGATGTGGTGTATTTGGAGAGAACGCAACTACTGAAACTTTGAAGATTGAGTGATAACAGTGGTAGTTAAAAGATATTTTGTTCAAAACCCTTTATGGGTGGATGATTGATACAAGTAGTTCTCGCTTTTTAAATTTTTTTTGAAATTTTTTAATTTGTGTTCTTTTTCCTCCCCTAAGTGGATGTCTCTCTTGTATATTCTAAGTGTACTTGAGTTGCGATCTTTCTACTTTCTAATGAAATTGAATTACTTATTAAAAAAAAAAAAAAAAAGGTAGGGAAGTGTTTCTCACAAAAGCCTTTGCCTTTTAGTTTTTCTGTCTTGAATGTGTCGTGCTAATTTTATTATGTTAATGGGGAAAAAAAAAAAATTGCTGCAGATGGGACAGATTCTTTTCCTCTCGTAATGGTTGGTGGCGTTCTTGAAGCAAAAAAGAGGTGGGATATAGGAAAGGAAGTCATAAACTACGTCTCCAAGGACTACCCTGGGGTGCAATCAATTAGGCCCAAGGTAAGCATATTTCACATTCATCTGAGTAGCAGTAATCTGGACTGATCAACATGCATTTTTCCAGTACAGCATTGCTTCTTTTTAGCCACTTTTAAGTGATACTAATTTGACTTAGCCTAGCTACAAATATTAGCCCAAGAACAGAACCTATAAGTAGCTGAAAATCTTCTGAAACTAAATTTAGCATTTAACCACAGTAGCAACTACTGAATCCAATTCCTAGTCTCTGAAGTGCTCAAATATGCTCCTAATTACACTTGTAATAGAGATTGAATACCAGGATTGGTGAAGTTGATTTGTTTTTTCATATTTATCAGATAGAGCAATGCTAGAAACCACATTTTTATTCTACTGCTATCTCACTATGCTGATGTGACGCTGCCAATCAACCTTTGGATCAATCCTTGGGATAAAAGTTTGGTTTCTAGCATTACTTTCATAAGATATTAATGAATAACTTGTGCCGATGAAAGACTGCACCAGTGCATTAACTTTGATAGTTTTAATCGATGTTCAAAACATGTGCCTTCAAATGAAATTTGGTAGCTCGGAGTACATGTAATGTGTCTATTGGTGATATTTATTACGATTTTTGTGTGGGCCTTTTTGAATCATCACCAGGTGGAGCCTGCAGTTGGGGCAGCACTTCTAGCTTGGAGTTTCTTGATGAAAGAATCTTATAACGAAAATTATAGAAGCTAACCATTGATGATTGGGAACAGCTCGTTACTTGTACAGTTGCCAAACAAGAGTTGGAAGGGTAGTTAGCATCGTCAAAATAAGAAATCAATACATACTAGCCTTGTGCTGGTTGGTGTTTTTTTTTTTTTTTTTTTTTAAATCGTCTTTGTTGTTAATTTCAGGTGTGTTATACAAAATAGTTGGAATTATGATAGAAGCCCAGTGTGTGCTTTGTTTTGTTGCCCCTAGTTTTCCTTTTGTTTTTGGTAAGATCTATCGTAATTGTTGCAGAGTAATGTTATTTAGTAGACTACTATATAACTGTCGTACAATTTGAATGACGCGACAGTAAAAATTAGCTCTTAGATTAGCGCTTTTAAAAAAAAATCAATGATTTATTTTTATTGTTATGTTATCTCAGGTTTTTGGCAATCGTATAGCAGTTTACTAAATAGCATTATTTAGTGTTGCCTAATATGGTAGCATGAAACTTTTCTTCTGCTCGTACAAACACTTGCTCACAACAAAGAAATGATGAATGGAACAAAGCTGCTCCAATGCAGTATATATGCTTCCTATTGTGCACAAGCAGCTTGTATTTTGTTTGCTTGGATGACCAAATTTGACAAACTGACGTCATCATTGGTTGGAATAATGCTCTGCAGAATTCAAATTTTTGAGATTTTGTAATTTTAATAAAATTTATTTTTATTATTTGAGACGTGTTTTGGGCACAATGTCATTCATTTGATGAATGTAGGCCATATGCCATAGTTGATAAAGACCTTGTCATCTCTTTTTCTTTTTTTAGACCTCATCATGTCAATCCTCTTGCTTGGCTTTTCTTGCCCTTGATTTATCGTAGTTTAAGGAAGTATAGACTTTTATTTTATTTTATTTATTTTTATTCAGTAAACGGGAGAAAAGGGTTACAAGGGATTGTACAACCATGATGGGGTGAGCACTCCAACAAAACCTAAATGGAAAAGTGATGCAGTGTAGGACTATGGTGAACAAGAAAAACAGCAAGTAGAAGGGACAAATATTTTTAAGATTGTGAGACTATTACAAGAATCAAAGAAATCTTCTTAAAAACTATAGATTCTATCTATGATTTAAGAAAAAACACAAAGAAACTCAACTCTGAGTAATTCTTATTAAACAAACTCAATAATAATCATAAACTGAATTGTTAAAGGCTATAAGCATATATTTATAGCCCAAAACTCCTAGCCCTAAAATAACTATGAAATAAAGTTAATTTAGAAGTCTACGAAAGACAACTAAACTAAATAAAAGACTAACAAAGAAATCTAATTCAAATAAAGACTAAAAGATAAGATAGAATAAACGACTAACAAAAAAACCTAATAAAAGACTAAAAGATAAGATAAGATAAGCCTTGAATTCCAATCTACATCATCCTCCCGAGGTTGGAGAGAATTCGCCCTCGAATTCGGACTGTCTTTTCCACGGTCCTTCGGATGTCCAGTCAACTCATTCCACTCGCCCTTCCTCAAGATCAAAACAAGGCAACATCCCAAAATAAACGTGACGCTTCTCATCATCGAAATACCTTGAAAGTTGTCATGAAAGCCCACACACCACTTGGCAATACTTTAGATTTGCTCTTCTTCTCTCGTTCTTTCTCCCTCTCATGTGCCATGAAGATACTCCATGACGGGTCAACCATTGTTTCCCTTGTGAACATATAATTTTCCTCATCCGCATAAAACTCACCATAATCTTCGTTCGGAGAATTTAAAATATCCTCAACACCAAGGAAATCAACATAATCAACCTCTTCACCATTAAAATTAGACACTTCACCTGAAAGGTCTTCATCAACCTCTTCATAATTGTCGATGTCACCCGTGGGCTCTTCTTCTTCCAATTGATCATCTTCGAGGTAGAGGCCGCCAAACATGGGAGAAAAACCATCTTCTTTGTATTCTTCCTCTTGGTCATCCTCTTCGGGGTAGAGGCCGTCAAGCATGGGAGAAAATCCATCCTCTTCGTACTCGTCCTCTAGGTCAGATGCCAAATGTCCTTCACTCGGTTCTTCCTCATTGACATCGTCATCATAGGTTGGTGGGGAATCCCAATCCACAAATCCTTGCGAAGGATCTTCAACATCTTCATGTCTGAACTCTTCATCAATGAATTCGGACTCCTGAAACTCTTCATCCACAGATTCTTTTTCCTCCTCCACAGAATATGGATTCGGTTTATGGATTTGTGGTTGGCAAGTAAGGGCCCAATTGGCCTGTCGTGGACTCTTCGCCTCACTCCATGTTTCCCTAAACACCTTTTTTTTGTAAGAATTTTCTATTTTCTTTGTCGCAGCCATAGACCCTTGTCTCCAATTTTGTGACTTCTGGCCCATGGTATAACTATGGGATAAGAAAGCGATGCGCATATATTTCAATAGTTTCTCCCAACTATTGATCTTCAATTTGCCTTCCCGCTTTCTAGTTCTCTTCAGTTGTTGCCACCACGCACCAACTCTTCCTTGGAATGTATGTACCACCAAAGAGACTTGTTGTTCATCGGGCACCCCGTTGAATTCAAAAACCTCTTCAACAGCCAACACCCAATCCAGAAATTTGTCGGTTCTAGATCCTCGTCGAATTTTGGGATTTTGAGTTCGAATCAACTTACCCGCCGATTGGCATGAGCTTGCGCAAGGTGCTGATGTCCATGCGTTCGGCGCAAGAAAAACAGCAAATAGAAGGGATAAATATTTCTAAGATTGTGAGACTATTACAAGAATCAAAGAAATCTTCTTAAAAACTATAGATTCTATCTATGATTTAAGAAAAAACACAAAGAAACTCAACTCTGAGTAATTCTTATTAAACAAACTCAATAATAATCATAAACTGAATTGTTAAATGCTATAAGCATATATTTATAGCCCAAGACTCGTAGCCCTAAAATAACAATGAAATAAAGTTAATTTAGAAGTCTACGAAAGACAACTAAACTAAATAAAAGACTAACAAAGAAATCTAATTCAAATAAAGACTAAAAGATAAGATAGAATAAACGACTAACAAAGAAACCTAATAAAAGACTAAAAGATAAGATAAGATAAGATAAGCCTTGAATTCCAATCTACATCAAAAAGGCAATACCTAAAAAGTAATAAATAATAGGCAATGGATTCATTGATAATCCTAGAAGGACCCGGTCGCACAAGTAGTAACAAGTGCAAAAGGACTCGATGAGGAGCTCCAAGAGGTGATGGCAACCACTTTGAAGTGGTTGTAGCGGAGGCGGCATGACCTAGAACCGAATGAGATTTGTCAATGAGGAACGAATGCTAGTTGTAAAAGTCTTTGTGACTAGATCAACACAAACAAATCGAGAGACAATAACCTACAAAAAGCAACAAGCGCAGTAGTGCACAAACGAAATAACAAGGATACACTAGAAAAACAACGAAAAAAAAAAAATTGTAGCGGTGAAGGAGTAGTGAGTTGGAGACGCTACGCGTAGGAGAGGAGAGGCCACGTGCCAGCACCTGGTGGCCGGAAGGGGGAGCAGACGAGGGGGGCAGGAAGTGGGAAGGCCCAAGAGCAAGGTGGTGGGGCATGTCTGACCGTAGGCTCAACAAAGGTTTATAGACTTGACTTTGAAGAAATAAAATCTATTGTGTTGTTTGTTAAACAACATCACATTCCCCCACATTTTTCATCTGATTTTTCAAAAAAATTAACATCAAAACATTCTCACTTTTTATATCATATTATTCACTTTTTACTACAATTTAAATAAAAAAAAAATCACTACAAAACAAAATTTTCTTACTTTTCAATACAACTTTCTCACTTTTCTATACTAATTATTACACTCATATTTTTTCTCACCACTCATGAACAGTGCATTGTTGTTTACCAAACAACACCTATAAACCTCTACAGATTTGTGAGGTAGCCGATGAGGGGGAGCGGCACAGAGGCAGAGAGCATCACAGCAGCAAGGAACGATGGGCCAGAGGTGGAGGAAGGGCTGCAACGGTGTTGTTTGGAGGAAAAGGAAACAACAACAAAGAAAGAAGGGGAAGAGACAACAAAAAAGAGAGTAAAAACGGAGGAAAAGGGAAAAGGGAAGAGGGAGGGGAAAAGATCCATCCCTCCTCCCTTGAAAAACCACCAGAGGGGGAGGGAAAGCCTCACTTACTCTTTCTTAGAGAGAAGGTAGACGTTCTCTCTCTAGAGAGAAATGTCCGTATGTAGGAAGTGGAAACTTCTTATCAACATATTGGAATAGAGTAATCCTAGGTACCATCTTTTTATTCTTCTAAAATCCTCCTAAAGCTGATGTGGCTTTTAAAATCATCATTAAATTTCCGATGAATCATACTTGAATTTTGATCCAATGGTAATTTTGAAAATCACATCAGCTTTAGAAGGATTTTAGGAGGATAAAAAAATGGTACCTAACATTACTCATTGGAATATCTTTTGATATACTGAACAGGACCGCGAGAAAAATATTTAATTTTAATAAATATTTTCACATCCACTAATAACAATGCATTTAATCCTATGAGATTAGTGAACTTACAAGTGATATGTAGATTATTTTGAATGGTCAATGAGTAAAATCATACTTGATTGAAGCTGGACATGTTGGTCAACATTTTTAAAACGGATTACGAACATTAAAATTGAGCCATGTCATAATCCTGCGAGGCTTAATTTTCCATGAAAATCATCATAGTTAGTTATAAAAGTTTTATATTATCTTATTTATATGAATTTCCATTAAACTAGTTTTTTTTTTTTTTTTTTTTTTTTTTTCACATGTCCGCATAAGAAGGGGGAGGGGGATTAGAGCTAGTGACCTCCGCTTCATTAGGCATGGTCCCAGCCGATTGAGCTACCTCTTGAAGACCATTAAACTAGTTTTAAAACACCATTTTTTTTGCATAAATAAAGAGATTTGATGAAATGTCTAGGTTCTAAAAATTTTGTAAAAATATGCTTAGCATGCGCATTTAATCCATTTAATTTAAGTTTTGTGTTAATAAATGTTTTAGGTAACTAAGCCCAATTATAGTTAGAAGGTAATTTTATACTTTGGCCCATTTAGAGTGCTTGTGAGCTTTAGCATTAGTATGCTAGTTAGAAAATGTCCGATTGGACTATTTTGGACCATTCCCCAATAAACAAAATTTGGAAGTTAATTATTGTAGCAAAAAAAAAAAAAGAAAGGAAGTTAATTAGTAATTTTTAGAAGTTTCCTAAAGGAAAATAAGAATATAAGTTTTTCTTTTTTTACAAAAAGGAGTTTTTAAATAAATAAAGGGAAACAAAATATATTTTTATAAAATAAAGCTTTATTTTCAAACAAAAAATAACTCTAAGCTTATGAAATAAGATAAAATTCTATTACCAGATAAGAGAAAGTTTAAAGAAAGTAAGAGCATCCGTAAGGAGATAATTTGTATATATTGGCTTAAAATATCAAAGAAGACGCAACAAAAGACCGAAGCTAGGTGGAGTTGTAATGTTCCGTAGAAATTAATTAACTGGTAATTGACTACATGGTTCGCCTCTCAGCCTTGTCTCTCACAAAACAAGACTCAGAGATCATAACCTCTTATAAGAGAGACTACATCGAAAGACTTTTAAGTTTCAACCACAGGATAAAGATATCAATAACTAAAAAATCATAATCATAATAACCAGAGTAATAATAAAGCATCATAACATAGATAGATCCTCAAATGTATTGGTCAAAGCTGATTATAAAATATTACAGACCATAAGCAATTGTTTTAGAATAACATTAACGTCTTAGCATAAGTAAAGCTAACATGATAATAATCTCTATCATCTCTGCTCGGATGGATCCTCCGTCGTCCCACATGGACTTGAGCCATACCGGGTCTAAGTCCTCAAAGATGGCCTGTATCAAGTCCTTCGCCACCAATAGCTGGCTGTTTGAATTCATCATCTGCTAAGCTAGCTAAACCACGCAATTTATACATAATGGAGAGGGGAAGTACAAGGAGTAAGTCTAAAGACTTAGTGAGTAAAAATACATATAGTACTTATGCCATTTATTGATGAACTCCGTATGATAAAATATGTGGCGTTTTGGGCATGCCAGTTATTCATGAATGCAGTATTGATATAGTACATGCTATAATCAAGTGAATTAATGCTAATTCAACTGTATGGTCTACCCGAAATATTACTCATTCTCAGCAATGTTGGCGCTGTCTCGAGGGACCTATAATACGATGCCGATGCCTTGACCATTGTACGTTACTGTCCATAACACCAGTAGCGCAACCGAGTCCTACCTCGGGTGGCCCACGCTACTAATGACGTACATCCTGTAGTGACTAGCCAATTAAGGTTGCGTCGGTCACGAATTAACCATTAGAACACATCCACACACACATTTGACCATAGAGTTAACGTGTATAGTAAGCCCATGGCCGTTATCCTGCACATACCGGTGTACCATGTCATACGATGTAATTAGTCTTGTTCGTATTTTACATACAAGCTCTTACAATCTCATCATATTCATTACCTTGTTAAGTATCACATTTTCACAAAATGTAGAGTTCATAACATAGCAAAGTGTATTCATGAGAGTTGTAAAAATGCATGTTTGGTACACAAAATAGTCGTGCAATGCGGGAAAAATAATGGCTAGTATCATGTGAGGTTATACTCTCTCGGGTTGTATAAATCCTCCAAAAATCCTTTGGTGGTTCCAAGTCTCCAAATCTGTGAAAAGCCTAATCATTAGTCATAAGTCCAAGGTAAAACGAACCTATAACTTTGAAACCATAGACTATTGAACGATTGGGTAAAATGGCGTTCACCCCTGGAACATTTATGGGCGAATGTTCGGGCTTGAGGCCAAGCATTCAATCAGAGAGTTTCAGGTGAAACCTCATTTGGTCCAACAATCTCCTAAGCAGTCCTAAATTGGTTCCAAAGCTACAAAAGGGTTACTAACACATTCTAGCCCAAAATAACATCATTATGCAACAAGAATATATATAATGGAAAGAAAACACTCAAAATAATATTAAGACCTATACTCCTAGATTTCTAGCAACTATGCTACTATAAAAATGCAAGGCTACCACAACAACCTAAGAAAATACTTAGAGAGAGAGTTACCTCCACACAACAAGACTCCTCAAAAAGTTCCTCCTCCTTCCTCAAGAAAACCAAGGAAATCTCTCACTATCTCACAACAACACTCAAGCAGGGTTTCTTTAGGGCTCAAAGAGCAAAATAGTTTGGTGAAGGGCGTGGGAGGGGGTATTTATAGGGTAGGAAAAGCTGTGAGCTTTGTAGGATTAGGCCTGCAGTGCAGCGAGCATTCGGTACTATTGTGTCGAATGTTTGTGTACTGTTTATCCAATGGTTGTAGGGTTGCAATCGTACGCTCGGGCAATATCCAATGGTCAACAAAAAGTCAACAAATGTTCGGGCTGGTCCCCACACGAGTGATTGTGTACTATTGCAGGCGTATGTTCGGGTGGTCCCCACAATTGCGTTCGGTCAGAAAGTCCAAAATTCCTAAAATGACCCTCCAGCTACTCCTAGTGACCTAAAAGTCCAATTAACCATTTAACTAAGCTATCTTTGCATAATTAATTATTTGGATCACTACAGGAGTGCACTATACTAAAAAAACATTTATGTAAAAGTATGGGCTATCATCAAGTTAGTCACGCTGAGTGTACCTAGAAATTAATTAGATGGCCTAGATAACACCCATGCGACCACAAGTGGCGTCAGGTTCTTCAGGATTACGTCCAGCCCCACGCATACAAAGCATAACAGTATGTATAGGCCATAGTATGAGATTAAAAAGTAAGCTAAAAGTTTAGTTCTTTTACAAGTTAATAAGATTATTTTCTAAGTTGAACTGATGTTTAGAGAAGAAAAAAATTGAAGTAAAAGTTTACAAGCCCAATTTTATAAAGAGTTATATGAAACATTCTACACTAAACTTAGGTTACATTTGATATGTGGAATAGCTATTCCATTAGAAAAAAGGAATAGCTTTTATTATAAATAGAAGACGATGGAATGAAATAGTATTAGAATAGTCATTCTCATGGCCAATGAGAGAATGACTATTCCTTAAATTGAGAATAGTTGAATATGTATACATTAACACCTAAACTATTTTATTCTTTTTTTTTTTTAATGGAATAACTATTCCGCATACCAAGCGTACTCCTAATGTTTAAAGATAAAGGTGTGATGCCCCGAGTTTCCAATAGTAAGCGCCACCAATAATAAACCATTTTTGCGTAAACCTAGGAAGTTATTTTTTGAAAATTTAGTTAAATTTAACTTTCAAAATGTAATTTTTTAGATATAGCTAGTCAATTTTTAAGACTACCAAATATCAAATTCTCTAAATTTTTCTACTTTAACTACATATTATTTTTTATTAGTAAAACTTGATAAGTGCTAGAATATTCATATTTTCAGCCCTTAACTTGCATGTTTTAATCCTTTAGTTTTGGTTAATTAGGCCATTTTACTTCCTTTTTGTATTTTCTTTGTTTTATAGGCTTTTGGAAGAAAATAAAGCGTTTCTGGAAAAATTCCAAGCTTAAAGGGCAAATTGGGAAGATCTAGAAGATATGATTAAGCTTAACCAATCATGGTTAAAGTTTAATCAAATAAAGGAAATGATTAATTCGGAATTTCTCAATTTGAAGTCAAATCGGATTGGATGCAAAATTGGATTCTGAATACGTCTCGGTATTTTGGCCATAACTTTCAGCTCAGATATCCGATTGAGGTGATTCAAGCGGCATTGGAAAGATAACTCAAACTTATACAATTCATTGTGAAATATCATTTTCCCAATTCGGAGCGACGCAAGGCCAAACTCACGCCGCAAGATAGGACCGCAATTCTGGGCGAATCCTATTCCGATTTGGGCTTAGGTTTTCTTTAACCTAATTGGGCTTGGACTTAAATCTCCGAAATTCCTAGGATTACTAGGGCTTCTAGGACTCTCCTAATGTCACATGCACGAATTGGTGGAGATGAGTTAGCAAGCTAAGTTGGCAGGTGTTGGTGATGCATGAAGATAATCCCACGTGCTGATTAGTTAATTCAGTTAGGTGGTTAGCATGAAGTTGTAATTCAGTTAGGTGGTTAGTTACACGAGCACTATAAATAGTTCTCTCTTCAATTGTAAAGGCAGCTTGGTTGTTTGTAGTTCTTAATGAACATGGAGATTGGCACTCTCGAATGTGCTTAGGAGGCTGTAACCCTCGAAGTTACTGATTGCTCAATAAAAGTTCTCTTCTTCTTCTCAATTTCCATTCTTTTCTCTTTCATCTTTTATTCTTTTCTTGCTTACTCTCCATTACAGTATTGAATCCATATCAGTACTGTAACAAGTGGTATCAAAGCCCTTGATCCATTTGGGATATTCTGGTTTTTTTTTTTTTTTTCTTCTTTGGTCTATATGAAAACAAGGTCAGCGATGGCAGAAGAAGCAATACAGTGGGAACAAGGCCGGCAGTTAAAAGCAGTCCAAACTGAGTGTGTGGTGTTGCAGTCAGCCATGAAGGATCTTCAGGATTCTAATGTTGAAATTAAATCAACTATAAATCAGTTGATTTTGGACTCTGCCGAAAATAAGGCAGCAATGAAGGCCATGATGGGAATGATGACCAAGCAGAAACATCCTCTGCAGCAGGGTGGGGATGAAGTTGGGCAAGTTCAAGGTCATGTTGTTGCGAGCCAGTGGGAAAGGCAGTTTGCAGAGGAGTCAACAACCAATGATGGGATTTTTACGAAGGCTTTTAGGCTGGAGTTTCCTACTTTTAATGGTGAGGATCCAGATTCTTGGTGTTATAGGGCAGAGCAGTTCTTTGACTTCTATCGTGTTCAGGAAGGGCAGAAATTGAGAATTACTTCATTCCATATGGAAGGTAAAGCTTTATCTTGGTTTCAAGCTTTGCGTAATACTCATAATCTGTCTAGTTGGAATGATTTTTTGGTGGCTATTCAAGTTAGATTCGGTAAGGGTGCATATGATGACCCTATGGAGACCCTATCTAAACTAAAACAAGTTGGTTCTTTAGATGAATATAAAACTCAGTTTGAAGTGTTAGCTAATAGAGTCTTATTGTTGATTGATTCTCATAAACTGAGTATGTTTTTGGGGGGTTTGAGGGATGAAATTAGACTTCCTATGAGGATGTTTAATCCCAAGACCTTGAATGATGCTTATGCTTTAGCAAAACTTCAAGAGGAGTGTTTGGTAACTAACAGCAGGTCAGGGAAATATTTTTGGAAGAATCAAGGAGGGGGGAATGATGGCAATACTGGTTTTTCTAAAGGGAGTAATTTGTATGGAAATAGAATGCAGTTTTCCAATTCTCCTAGACAGATTCAGGGGGGTGTTGGAGGAATTAATCAGGCTAGAGGAATTGTTAATGATGTTCCTAAAGCACTGGTTCTAGTACAGAAAATATCTCCTGCTCAGATGGATGAAAGGAGAAAGAAGGGTTTATGTTACTCTTGTGATGCCAAATGGAGTAGAGGGCATGTGTGTGTTGTACCTAAGTTGTTTATGGTTGAAGAGGTTATAGAACAGAAAGTAGTTGCTGGGGTTGATGTGAGTGACAAAGAGGAGGAGGATCCAGGACAATTTTTTTTAGATGAAGAGCCAGAAATCTCTCTGAATGCCATTACAGGCACTCCTAATCCGAAAACTATGAGGGTTATTGGAGTTTTAAGAAATCAGCAAGTAGTCATTCTTATAGATTCTGGTAGTACTCATAATTTTGTTGATGCTCAACTAGCTAATCTGTTGGGAATTGTAAGTGCTAGTGATGATTCTATTAAGGTGAGGATTGCAAATGGCCAGGTGATTACCAGCCCAGGAAAGAGTCAGGACCTTACACTTCTGGTGCAAGGAAATTTTTTTCGAATGAACTTGTACATTTTGCCTTTAGCTGGTTGTGACATTGTGTTGGGGATACAATGGTTGAGGTTGTTAGGTCCCATTTTGTGGGATTTTGATCAGTTAACCATGGAGTTTCAATTTGATAATAAGAAGTGTGTGTTACATGGGCTGCAGCAGGGTCCTCAATTGAGTTTGGAGGATGGGAAGTCATTGCAAGGGCTTCAGAAGGGAAGCAAAGGTGTCATGTTACAGCTTATTAATAATACAATGCAGCCAGAACAAGAAGATCATGCAGGGAGGAAGGTTGAAGTGGAAAAAAATGGACTATTTGATGATATACTTGAGCAATTTGAAGATGTATTCCAAGAACCTACTGGTTTGCCTCCCAGCAGGGCTCATGATCATGCCATTCCTTTACAGCCAGGAGTTCAGCCAGTGTCAGTAAGACCCTACAGGTATCCTTTTTATCAAAAAGAAGAGATTGAGAAGATAGTTAGATAGTTGCTGAAATCTGGAGTTATCAGAAGCAGTACTAGTCCCTTTTCATCTCCAGTGTTGCTTGTTAGGAAGGCTGATGGAACTTGGAGAATGTGTATGGATTATCGATCCCTCAACAAAGTGACAGTTAAGGATAGGTTCCCTATTCCTGTGGTAGAGGAACTCTTGGATGAACTTTGGGGGTCTACAAAATTTTCTAAGCTGGACTTGATATCTGGTTATCACCAGATTAGGGTAGTGGAAGAAGATATACCCAAAACAGCTTTTAGAACACATGAAGGGCATTATGAGTTCTTGGTTATGCCTTTTGGCTTAACAAATGCTCCTTCAACTTTCCAAAGTTTGATGAACCATTTGTTCAAACCTCATTTAAGGAAATTTATTTTGGTGTTCTTTGATGATATTTTGGTGTTCAGTAAAGATGTGGAGCAACATAGAATTCATTTGCAGCAAACTTTGGATATTTTGAGGCAGAATAAGTTGTTTGCTAAGAGATCCAAATGCAGATTTGGATGTGATGAGGTGGATTATTTGGGGCACATTGTTTCTCAACAGGGTGTTAAAGCTGATCCCGGCAAGATTCAGGCCATGGTGGATTGGCCCTTTCCAACTAACATCAAGGCTTTGAGGGGTTTTTTGGGGTTGACTGGCTATTACAGGAAATTCATTAGAGGGTATGGTTCAATTGCTGCTCCATTGACATCTATGTTGAAAAAGAATGCATTTTCTTGGGATGAAGCTGCAAAGGGTGCTTTTTTGGATCTTAAGATTGCTGTGACTCATTCTCCTGTTTTAGCTTTGCCAAACTTTGCTCAACCTTTTGTCATTGAATGTGATGCAAGTGGGGTAGGAATAGGTGCAGTTTTGATGCAAAGCAGTAGGCCTATTGCTTATTTGAGCAAGGCTTTGAAGGGAAGGGCTCTTCTCATGTCCACTTATGAGAAGGAACTATTGGCTTTAGTAACTGCTATTCAGAAGTGGAGACCCTATTTGTTGGGGCAGAGTTTTGTTGTTAAAACTGACCAACAAAGCTTGAAGTTTCTGTTGGAGCAAAAGGTTGGTACTCCCTTTCAACAAAAATGGATTTCCAAGCTGTTGGGGTATGATTTCACAGTAGAATTTAAGAAAAGGGTGGAAAATAAGGTGGCAGATGCCTTGTCTAGGAGGGAAGGTTGGGCAGAAGAGATCTCACTTGCTCTTTTGTCAATCCCTACCTCGGATTGGGTGGATAGGTTGAAAAGGCATTATAAGGAGGATCTACTTATGCAGGGATTGATTACTAAGTGGTTAACTAATCAATTGAATACCACTAAGTATGCTTACAGGGAGGGGCTGCTGTTTTACAAAAACAGATTGTGCTTAGGTAATGATCCAACCATTAAGGCTCAAGTTCTATCCTTTGTTCATGGTGATCCCATTGCAGGCCATTCTGGTTATGAGAAAACAATGCAGAGGGCTAAAAGAGATTTTTTTTGGAAGGGCATGAAGAAGGATCTTAAGCAGTTTATTAAGGAGTGTGAAGTTTGTCAGAAAATGAAATATGAGAACACTTCTCCTGCTGGGTTGCTGCAACCACTTCCCATTCCACTTCAGATTTGGTCTGATATCACCATGGATTTTGTAGAAGGATTGCCTCTTTCTAGTGGACATTCTGTGGTTTTGGTAGTAGTGGATCGGTTGTCCAAGTATGCTCATTTCACTCCCCTGGCTCATCCATATACTGCTTTAAAGATTGCTCAACTCTTTGTAAGCAATATAATCAAACTTCATGGTATGCCTACCTCTATTGTTTCTGGTCGGGATCCTACCTTCACCAGTGCATTTTGGAAGGAATTATTTAGAATGCAGGGGACAACACTCAAGATGAGTACCAGCTATCATCCACAAACTGATGGACAAACCGAGATAGTAAACAAATGCTTGGAGAACTATTTAAGGTGTTTTGCTCATGATAGGCCACGGCAATGGTTATCTCGGCTGCCTTGGGCAGAGTACTGGTATAACACCAGTTGGCAAGAGTCCATCAAGATGACACCCTTTCAAGTGGTTTATGGCAGGCTCCCTCCTAGGTTATTAACCTATGTGCCAGGCACAACTCAGGTGGCAGCTGTAGATGAGGTTCTGAAATCTAGAGAGGAAATCCTGGGGCTTCTACAGCATAACCTTCAGCATGCTCAGCAGAGAATAAAGAGGTATGCTGACTTGAGAAGGTCAGAGAGGACTTTAGAAGTTGGTCAGCAGGTGTATCTCAGATTGCAGCCTTACAGACAAGGGTCTTTGGTTACTAGGAGGGCTTTGAAATTGTCTCCTAGGTTTTATGGTCCCTTTACAGTGATTAGGAAGGTGGGGGAGGTGGCTTATGAATTGAATTTACCTCAGCATGCTCGGATTCACCCTGTGTTTCATGTGTCCCAGCTCAAGCCTAAGGTAGGTAGCAGCAATATTGTAGTCTCTACTCTGCCCCCAGTAAATGCTGATGGTATCATTCAGCCTGAACCAGTGGAGGTGCTGGCTCGCAGGTCTAGACCTCAAGATCATAAGGCAATCACTGAAATTCTGGTTAGGTGGGCAGGTCAATCTCAGGAGGATGCCACTTGGGAAGAGTTCTATGCTTTGAAAAGGGCCTATCCACACCTTGTGGGCAAGGTGTTCTGAAACAGGGGAGTATTGTCACATGCATGAATTGGTGGAGCTGAGTTAGCAAGCTAAGTTGGCAGGTGTTGGTGATGCATGAAGATAATCCCACGTGCTGATTAGTTAATTCAGTTAGGTGGTTAGCATGAAGTTGTAATTCAGTTAGGTGGTTAGTTACACGAGCACTATAAATAGTTCTCTCTTCAATTGTAAAGGCAGCTTGGTTGTTTGTAGTTCTTAATGAACATGGAGATTGGCACACTCGAATGTGCTTAGGAGGCTGTAACCCTCGAAGTTACTGATTGCTCAATAAAAGTTCTCTTCTTCTTCTCAATTTCCATTCTTTTCTCTTTCATCTTTTATTATTTTCTTGCTTACTCTCCATTACAGTATTGAATCCATATCAGTACTGTAACACCTAAGCCCTATAAATAGACCTCTAAGCCTCACAATTGAGGGGGATCAGACGAAGACGCGCCGGGGGCGCCGTTCTTGGTTGCTTTCCGTGTTTTCTGGGTTTTTGTAGCTTGGAACTCGAATTCTTTTGTAAGTTTTTAATTTTAATGAAGTAATTTAGTTTCTTTATGATTTCTTCTGTCATGAGAGGCTAATTCTTCAACTAAGGTTGAAGATGAAGCCTCACCATTGATTAGTTTTATATTTTTATGTTTCGTTCGTACAAATCCGTCGTTTAATGTAATGTATGTTCGTTTCAGTTCAATTGTGTGACAAAATTGTGATTGATTGTTGTTTATAAATCATGAAAATGTTGGATATTCGTTGTGTTTCATCCAACGGATACATCGAATGATTTGATTGAGACTTATATCCATTGTGATTTACGGATACAATGGATGATTTGATCTCAATTGGATATTCGTTGTGATTTGTAATAGAGATGGATTCATCGAATGATTCAATTGGTTTATAAAAAAACAATAAAACATATATAGGTTTAATTGTTTGTTGGATGCATGAATGAAAACATAAGAATGTATGCTTTGATTTGGTGAGGTGAATTCTAAAACCTTAGTCGTTTATCTTTTGATTATTTTTATTTTATTTAGTTTATGTTAGTTTATTTTCAAAATCAAAATCATTCGGAACTAGGTTAAGATATAATTGATTTAGATAGAAATTAAATTTCACAAACACAATTCCCTGTGGATCGACCTCGCACTTGCACACACACTATATTGCACACGACTCGTGCGCTTGCGAGTACAATTAAATTTGTACATCAAATTTTGGCGCCGTTGCCGGGGATTTGTTTGTTTGTTTAAATTGATTTTATTTTTCTACTAGTTATTTTCTTTTTACAATTTGTTGCCTTTTATTTTTATTTTTTTTATTTGTTTCTGTTTATAGTTACTAATAAAAAATAAAAAATAAAAAAGAGAAAAAGTTGTTTGTTTTTGTTGTTTCTGTTGCAGCTCTGCCGAAGGAACTAGTCCCTGCCAAAGCGCTTGATCGCACATCACCTACACTCGAGCGCATTCGAGCCTAACACAGCAAGCATCCCGCGTGCCTGCGCTTGACACTTCCGCAGGTGCGCGCGAGCGCACACCCCGCGCCCATGTACGCTCGATCGCACATCACTTGCGCTCGAGTGCACCTTCACAGACTACACCAAAACGGGCCAACACCTTGAATTTTGCCAAACTTATGTTTGGTCCGTTTTGTGAGTTTTTGTTTTGATTTTTTGTTTTTAATTTTTGGTATTTTTGTTTATTTTATTTTTTAAAAAAAAAACCAAAAAAAAAAAAATCCAAAAAAATCCAAAAACAATTTTGGTTAATGTTTCATGTGGAAGTGTGCTTTGTTTAAAGAGTGAGGATAAGCATGAATTTTCCTTTAGGTAATTTTAATGCTACCCTTAGTTGTAGGACACCCGCTTTTTCCAACCATCCTCATCATTTTCACCCACATGGACCATGTTCATACTGCTCTAATCCTTATCATAGTTCAGGTAATTGTCCATCTTGGGGACAATTTTCCAATTTTTCACATGAGCAGATGAACACCAATTTCTCCAGTTTGGGGTCTGAATCAAATTTCAATTGCTACACCCTCGATTGGAGCAACCATTCTAATTTCTCGTGGCAAGCTAATGCTACGGGAAATTATGCTCCCCAATTTGATGAACTGCACCATCCTGAATATCCGCAGTTTGACAACCAATCCTCTACCCCTTCACCTTGCAATTATCCTCCACAAGATTTATCATTGGAAAACACCCTCAAAGAGTTCATACAGTCTAATGGCCAAACCTTGCAAGAGCTTAAAAATGCCACCATGGTCAACTCCCAAGCCATAAATGAAGTGAAGAATGCAGCCATGGCCAACACTCAAGCAATTGAAAAGTTGGAAGGACAGCTTGGTTATTTAGTTGCTGAACTCACTAGAATAGAGGAAGAAGAGCTTCAAAGTCAGTTGATGGCTGAAAGGCACTACATGATTGATGAGGATGATTCTAGCAATCCTTATCATGAGCATGTCAAAGCCACCACCCCAATTAGGAGAGAGAAAATTGTTGAGGAGACTGTTGATGAGACAAGTCTAGAGGACCCATTGGGAAAGTGCTTTGCTCAATTTGGATGTGACCTAGACCTTGACAAGTTACTTGAGCAAGCTGATGCCTTATTGGACTCCACTCCTAAGATGCGAATTGAAAATGGGGAAACCACTGAGATATCATTCCCTAACTCACCCTCATTAGCAGTTGAGCCTTTCATTGTGGGTAACCATGAGGAGAAAGAAAAAGAGGAGCAGGTTGATCACATTGAGCCCCCATCAACTCCAAATCTGTCCAGTGACAAGGGAGTGAGTACTGAAGCTCACTCCTTCATCAAAATCCCTCTTGAGACAATTCATGAACCCCAACCTTCAGTTTTTCAATGTCTCAAAGAGCCGTGTCATGCTAAAATTCTCAAGGATCTATGCACACAAGGTCACAAATCTAGGAACCATGTTCCTAAGAAGATCTTTCGAAGCAAGCAACTAGGCTACCTGAGACGGCAAAACATCCTTCCAGAGGGATATCAAATTCTTAAGAAGAAATGATGGAAGGGATTGGTTGGACACCCAAACGATCGAGGAAAGTGTGGTATTCTTTCTTTCTTTTTATTTTCAGCACTTTATTTTGATTTCTTTTCCTTTTTGTCATTTCATTTTGTGTCATTTTCTTTTTATTTCTATCAGCAATTAATCTTTTGATATTTGTTTCTATGAGAAAATATTGCTGCTACATTTTGACAGGCGTTTTGGTGTTCAAGTTTGGGGGACGCCCTGGCCTTTGCACACTCGAGTTTCCGCATCCTACGGTATGGTGTCTCTTGCTACATTGGGGACAATGTGTCATTTAAGTTTGGGGGTGTGGACAAACACATTGTCTTTTTGTTTGTTTGTGTCTTTTTGTTTGTTTTTATCTGTTTGTTTTGTTTAAAAAAAAAAAAATTGTGCTATGTTGTTGATTGGTCATGAGTTACATCATTACTGTGGTTTGCATGTCATTAGTGTGTTTAACTTTTTGAACACTACATGTCATTTGAAATCCGAGTCCTTTGACTCATTTGGTGGATTAGAGAGACTTCACATGTCTGAGTTGATTATCACAAGCACACTAGCATAAAGTTTGTGAGGTATGAGATTTGGATTGATTAGGGTGTGCCTTGTGATTTGTAGGATGAAGTGTTGATGAAACCTTGGCTTGAAGATAAAAATTTTTAAAAAAAAATTTTTTTAAAAAAAAATTGTCATCATCAGTTTGAGATTTTCATTGAGTAACCGGATCTCATGCCTCACTAAGCATTGAGTGTTCGCGTAAAAAGATGAGAAATTCAACTTGGTTGACTGTATGCCTAGTTTGGCTTCGTAGCCTTTTTGACTTGAGTAATTAAGCTTTAGGGATGTTTTACATCTAGTGCCCTAAAACCATCTGGTTTGGGAGTCACTGGCCCAATACTCGTTACATAGGTCAATTAGAAAGCTTAAGGGAGCCGAACATTGCACAGCCTACACAAAAAAAATGAAAATAAAAAATATATATATAAAAAAAAAAAAAAATGCATGTCTTGATCTAAGCCTTTGGTGTTTTCATTTGTGTAAATTCCTATGAATTTTGAGGTACACCAAACTTTGAGAAAAATTGAAGCCTCTTAACTTTGTGTTAGTCTCACTTTGCACATTTGGAGCTTGTGTTGTCTCAAATTTCCACCTTTGAGTTGAATGATTTGTGGTTGGCTTGATGATTTGATTGTGGTGTTTACTTTGTTAAACCTGCTCATGATATAAGAACCATATGTTTGTATGAAAATTGTGTTTGTCAATGACGTAGTGCTAAAAATGTTTGTGGGTATCATTTCTATTAAACCCTCACGAGACTTCACTCGTCCTCTAGGGATGCCTAGCGGTTTAAAAGGCTTGTTGCATACACTAAATGCAATCGTACATCCCACGAAAGATGGATTTATCATTTGTTTTCTGTTTTTCCATTCTTGTTTTTAGTTTTGTATTGCTAAGGGACTAGCAATATGTAAGTTTGGGGGTGTGATAAGTGCTAGAATATTCATATTTTCAGCCCTTAACTTGCATGTTTTAATCTTTTAGTTTTGGTTAATTAGGCCATTTTACTTCCTTTTTGTATTTTCTTTGTTTTATAGGCTTTTGGAAGAAAATAAAGCGTTTTTGGAAAAATTCCAAGCTTAAAGGGCAAATTTGGAAGATCTAGAAGATATGATTAAGCTTAACCAATCATGGTTAAAGTTTAATCAAATAAAGGAAAGGATTAATTCGGAATTTCTCAATTTGAAGTCAAATCGGATTGGATGCAAAATTGGATTCTGAATACGTCTCGGTATTTTGGCCATAACTTTCAGCTCAAATATCCGATTGAGGTGATTCAAGCGGAATTAGAAAGATAACTCAAACTTATACAATTCATTGTGAAATAGCATTTTCCCAATTCGGAGCGCCGCAAGGCCAAACTCCCGCCGCAAGATAGGACCGCAATTCTGGGCGAATCCTATTCCGATTTGGGCTTAGGTTTTCTTTAACCTAATTGGGCTTGGACTTAAATCTCCGAAATTCCTAGGATTACTAGGGCTTCTAGGACTCTCCTAAGCCCTATAAATAGACCTCTAAGCCTTACAATTGAGGGGGATCAGACGAAGACGCGCCGGGGGCGCCGTTCTTGGTTGCTTTCCGTGTTTTCTGGGTTTTTGTAGCTTGGAACTCGAATTCTTTTGTAAGTTTTTAATTTTAATGAAGTAATTTAGTTTCTTTATGATTTCTTTTGTCATGAGAGGCTAATTCTTCAACTAAGGTTGAAGATGAAGCCTCACCATTGATTAGTTTTATATTTTTATGTTTCGTTCGTACAAATCTGTCGTTTAATGTAATGTATGTTCGTTTCAGTTCAATTGTGTGACAAAATTGTGATTGATTGTTGTTTATAAATCATGAAAATGTTGGATATTCGTTGTGTTTCATCCAACGGATACATCGAATGATTTGATTGAGACTTATATCCATTGTGATTTACGGATACAATAGATGATTTGATCTCAATTGGATATTCGTTGTGATTTGTAATAGAGATGGATTCATCGAATGATTCAATTGGTTTATAAAAAAACAATAGAACATATATAGGGTTTAATTGTTTGTCGGATGCATGAATGAAAACATAAGAATGTATGCTTTGATTTGGTGAGGTGAATTGTAAAACCTTAGTCGTTTATCTTTTGATTATTTTTATTTTATTTAGTTTATGTTAGTTTATTTTCAAAATCAAAATCATTCGGAACTAGGTTAAGATATAATTGATTTAGATAGAAATTAAATTTCACAAACACAATTCCCTGTGGATCGACCTCGCACTTGCACACACACTATATTGCATACGACTCGTGCGCTTGCGAGTACAATTAAATTTGTACATCAAAACTAACTACCATGAAACTCACTTGAGGAATGCTCACATACATGGAATTATTTTTTGTGCCCAACTGCATCTTTAATTCAAGAAATTTCATTGATGAATGTAGAAAACAGGGCATACATACATGTCTGTAACAACAAGGCATACATTTTCACTTATCTTTCTCGACTTTAGAAAACAAGCATAGAACCTATTTGGTTACTAAAAATGAAAATTAAGAAACTACCAGAAAATGAAATCCTAACTATGAGTTACATGGACCTAAAGCAAGTAATAGGCGTAGAACAATTTTATTCAGGACCCAAATAACGATAAGCTCAAAGGTTCAAAAAGATGATTTTTTTTTTTTTTTTTCATTTCTTCTATTTTCCTATGAGGATTCTCGATCCCGAAACACAACATTCAACCATTGAAACCATAACAAAAAAGGAACCAAATATAGTATAATGAATGAATAATAACAATTGATGAGAGAAATGAGCATTGGCTGACCTTGAAGACGGTGGTGTGTAGATCTGCACTGCACAGATCCCCGCTTGCGGAGGAGAAAGGGGTCTATAGAGAAATGCTCTATGGGTGTGTGACGAAAATAAGCTGTGTGACAAAAAGAAAAATGGAAGGGGAGAAAAAATAAAAGGGGAGGGGATGAAACTCTGGACGAAAAGAAATAGAAATAGAGAGGGAAGCAAAATGAAAAGTGGTGCCATTCAAATAAAATAATCGGATAAAATAAATAACATTTTCTTCTGGTCTCTTTAAATTTGAAGAAGGGGTCTAACATAAATTAAATTTAACTCTTGATAAAGAGTTTGATCAATTAGACTTTTTGTAGATTTTCTTAAAATTTTAGAGAAATGTTAGAAATAGAGAGCTTGATGTGGATGCTCTAAGGTACTCCTTAGCCTTAAACAAGCACTTACTTGAAATTAGCCCTAAAAACCCTAAACCAACTTTCTGGCCGAACGTTCAGTGGGGAACCACCAAATGTTCGACCCTGTCTTTAGTGCAAACGTTTAGGAGGGGACCACGCCAAACGTTCGTTGACCAAAATTTGATCCACTGGTATTGACCAAACGTTCAATCTACAACCTTAAAACCACTATGCAATAGTACATTGAACATTCGACTATAGTATCAAATGTTCGGTAAGAGTCTGAAAAGCATTTTTAATCCATTATCCACCTCTGCAGCATGAGACATGCCCCTCACCCCTATAAATACCCCCATCTCGCCCCTCAGCCACCCTTAACCCCAAAAACCCTAGCCCTAAAGTGATAAGAGAGTTCTAGAGAGGAAGAAGGAGGATTTTAGGGAGATTTTTGCCATCTTCAGGGTAACCCTTGAACCTTTACTGTGTTTTCATATTATCTTGTCATTTTATTTATGTAATACCCCGATAAAACACAAGTTTTTAAAAGGCAAATAATTTATTACAAAGCAACTAATATTTTCTTAAAGCAAGATTTTATAACCCAATGCCCAAACCCCTTATGGGTAGCCAAACTCCTTGAGCCCATTTTAAGCAAAACCCTAGACACCCACTCCCTGACCGAACATATGCTAGGGGGACCACCCAAACGTACGCCCTTGACCTAGAGTGCGAGCATACACTAAGGGGACCACCACGAAAGTTCGTTGACCAGTCTTTGAGCACGAGGCTAATACCCAAACATACGCCTGAATCCATTTATCCATTGGGTAATAGTACGCGAACGTTCACCCCATAGACCCGAACGTTCGCTGACAACTCTGAAAAGTAATTTTAACCCATTCTCTACCTTTTCAGAGAAGCGCACACCCTAAGCCCCTATATAAACTCTTCCCTTCGACTATCAGCCTCTCCTCACACAAAGAAACCCTAACTCTAGAAGTGATGAGTGATTTTAGATAAGAAGAAGGAAGCCTTGGTGGAGTTTTACCATCATCAAGGTAATTTCTTGTTCATCCTCTCCTCACACCAAGAAACCCTAACCCTAGAAGTGAGGAGTGATTTTGGAGGAGAAGAAGGAAGCCTTGGTGGTGTTTTGCCATCATCAAGATAATTTCTTATTCATTCTGTAACATCCCGATATTTCTCTTCTTTTATCTTGTAAATAAATCGAGTGTTACGCTGAAATAATCTTACACAGTGGAAAATCTAAAATTTATCAATACAAAACAATACTCTTAAAAATACTTTTCTTTATACAAAATAGCCACAATTATGCCGAACAATGCATTTATACAAATCTATCTGACTGTATTATCTCTAGACAAATTTCACCAATTTAGAATCTCTGTACATCTCAAATATGAAGCTCTAATTACAACTGCATAATTACATTGACTTCCCATTCCTTCAAGCACTACAAAAACTGTAAAGTAATGAGTCAATTGATTCACAATAATATAAATCATTTTTGAAGCAATTATATCAAAAGGCCAGACATTTAATAAAACTACAAAGAGCTGTATTATTGAATATCAATATCACTCTCAGTAAGTAAGAATACTTACAGTGGATTACATGAATGGATCGTCAAAGGTAATTACTTGCTGAAACCATTCTGCTGCAATTGATCATTACCCATAATTTTCTCAACGATTGACTTTCTCTCTCTGTCGCCCAAACTCTCTTTCTTCCCCCTCAGCTCTCTGTCTCAATCCTCCTTTCTCACTCTTGGTTTCTCTCATCTCTGAAAATTCTCTCTCTCCAGCTCTCTTTCTTTCTCACTTATACTCTATGATTATGCAATATGTTGAGCAGGGGAGAGGAATTAAATAGGCAAAATAAAGTAAGATGGAATGAAAGAAGAAGAAAGGAAAATCAAATAAAGTAAAGGTAGGTGTGTTGTTGGCAAGAGTGGGTTGGTGGAAATAAAAAAAAGAAAGATGATATAACTTAAATGGTAAAGAAGAAAGAATATGTGTGATTGAAGGGAAGAGAGAGAAAAATAAAGGAAAAGAGTGTTGGTAATGTCAAAAATGGACAAAGAAGAAAAGTGGACTAATTTAGGTACAAATTTTCTGAAATTTGACCCATCATAATCTATCTATGTCCTCATTTAATCAGTCACCAAATATTATAATCATACTCCAAAATATATTAATCAATATTCAATTATCATATCTTTTAAATCACCCAATAAAACAATCAGATAAAATCAATATCATATGATCTAATAAATTCCTCAAGAATAAATATCATTACCTAATCATCATCAAATAAATATATCTAAAATAAGACTTTTAAAATCTGGGGCGCTACAATCTTCCCTCCTTAAAGGAATTTCGTCCTCGAAATTAAAACCTATAAATTATCACCTATTTTCAAATTGAGCGACCCAGTTTAAAACAAATCACACTTAAACTATAACTTACCCAAGTTACTATATAACTTTAAAATTCAATCCGTTCATAGAATAAATACCATAACATGTTCCATACTCAGGCGATATGAGACGCCACAAGCACTCTTCTTGGGCACCTGTGTCACTGTTGGCAATCCTCAGGAAATTTCTTCATTCTTGGCCCCTAAATTTTGGCCCTTATACATTTCATTGTGTCTTAACTGACACCCTTATAATATAGCCCACTTTTGGCATCACCAACGTATGTCCACTAGCGGCCCTCATAGGCTTGTGCACGCTCCCACCATCTCAGGCTGGGCAATGCTTTGATACCATTTGTAACATCCCGATATTTCTCTTCTTTTATCTTGTAAATAAATCGAGTGCTACGCTGAAATAATCTTACACAACGGAAAATCTAAAATTTATCAATACAAAACAATACTCTTAAAAATACTTTTCTTTGTACAAAATTCCTACAATTATGCCGAACAGGGCATTTATACAAATCTATCTGACTGTATTATCTCTACACAAATTTCACCAATTTAGAATCTCTCTACATCTCAAATATGAAGCTCCAATCACAACTACATAATTACCTTGACTTCCCATTCCTACAAGCATTACAAAAACTGTAAAGTAATGAGTCAATTGATTCACAATAATATAAATCATTGTTGAAGCAACTATATCAAAAGGCTAGACATTTAATAAAACTACAAAGATCTGTATTATTGAATATCAATATCACTCTCAGTAAGTAAGAATACTTACAGTGAATTACATGAATAGATCGACAAAGGTAATTACTTGTTGAAACCATTTTGCTGCAATTGATCATTACCCATAACTTTCTCAATGACTGACTTTCTCTTTCTCTCACCCAAGCTCTCTTTCTTCCTCCTCAGCTCTCTGTCTCAATCCTCCCTTCTCACTCTTGGTTTCTCTCATCTTTGAAAATTCTCTCTCTCCAGCTCTCTTTCTTTCTCACTTATACTCTATGATTATGCAATATGTTGAGCATGGGAGAGGAATTAAATAGGCAAAATAAAGTAAGATGGAATGAAAGAAGAAGAAATGAAAATTAAATAAAGGAAAGGTAGGTGTGTTGTTGGCAAGAGTGGGTTGGTGGAAATAAAGAAAAGAAAGATGATATAACTTAAATGGTAAAGAAGAAAGAATATGTGTGATTGAAGGGAAGAGAGATAAAAATAAAGGAAAAGAGTGTTGGTAATGTCAAAAATGGACAAAGAAGAAAAGTGGACTAATTTGGGTACAGATTTTTCGAAATCTGACCCATCATAATCTGTCTAATGTCCTCATTTAATCAGTTACCAAATATTATAATCATACTCCAAAATATATTAATCAATCTTCAATTATCATATCTCTTAAATCACCCAATAAAACAATCAGATAAAATCAATATCATATGCGTGTGGATGTGATATATGGGTCTTGGATCCAATGATTATTTCGTGACCAGCACAGCCTTAAGTGGCAGGCCACTATAGAATGTACATTATTAGTAGTGTGGGCCACCCGAGATCAGACTCGGTCGAGCTACTAGTATATGGATGGTAATATACAATGGTTGGGGCATCGACATTATATTACAGGTCTCTCAGGATAGTGCTAACCCTGCTAAGAAGGAGTAATATATCGAGTAGACCATACATGATAGTTATGATCTAATAAAACATTAATTTTTTGTATTAAAACTCTTAGGTGATTGCTGCTAGAAGTACACCTCTTATTTCTACAAAACAATATTTTTATGGTGTATTAACAGAGACAACACCGCATTTTTAAACTCTTGTCAAACTACACATTTATTTTTGCACATTAATAACTGGCTAATGTCGTACCCAACTATAAGTTTACTAGTAATTGAATAAGCAAGGCTCAAGGCAAATAAAGAAAAGAAGTTCCAATTCCTTTTCTCAAAGCGAGCAAGGGCTTGCACGGTAAGAAAGATAGGTTTAGTCAAGCCGAGAAAGAGTCTCAAGTACGGTTTTGGAAAGTGAGTACGAGAAAGAAAATATCCATTTCTACATCAAGGAGAGAATAAGCCCTGATCTTCCATTTCATAAGAAAGGATCAATGCAAGTTGTAGTTCTGTAACTCAATGAAAGTCGTAGTTCGTTCTATAAGCATTGGAGTCGTGCCTGAATCCTTTGAAGCTAATTTTTCAGGAATTTTAGACCAAGCTTCTGATAAACTTTGATTTTCAGCTAGCCCAGCACCAACTCTTCGATATATTTCTTGCTAGAAGTATCCCTGATCCCATTGATAACAAGTGGGACCAAATAATTCAATCGGGATAGTTGCTGAACCATACCACATAGTTCCAGCAACAACAAAAGCGGCAAAAAAAACAGCAGCGATACTACTGGAAATGGCGGTTTCAATATTTCCCATACGTAAAAGTAGAGTTAAGGCATTAGGCCCCCACTCCCAAAACATAAACTAAAGACTATTTGACCTCTACCACGAGATCAACGGACTATACTGATGCATGGACCATAGGAGAGCTTTGACCCACCCGGGTTAAACATCAATAGACTAAAAGCCCTGTCTCTCTTCGTAGCATCAATCGTTCATGGATAAATTGCTGGCTCTCACGAAATTTGTATCTCCAAGTGGCTTTCGTTGGTCTTAGGTTTTCTAGTTATGTAGTTGATGATCGGATATGAAAGAACTAATCTACCTTCTATAAATATAAAGTTGCTGCTTTCCTCTTATGAGGACTCACAGCTTGAGTAAGTAGGTAACCTAAGTCCAGTTTGATCTAAGGGAAGCAGTCCCAAGTCAGTAGTGAGTACACCACTAAGCTTTTAAACTTATGCGGTCATTACATCTTGTAGGAATCCTCTTTCTTGGAAAGGGAGAGTGGCGAGGTTGCCACTTCGTCTTTATTTAAGACAGAGATCTTCATATTGTTATCAGGTTTGATCAAGTTATTTTTATTTCTATTAATTGCTTCATGTCTATGTTCGAGGATAATGTATGCTTCCTTTATGGTTATTAGATTTCTCAGATTTATTTCACCTCCCTATGCAATTACTCTAATTATGCTTAGAGGGGCAGTTCCCCAGTTAGCTATCAGTTAGTTATATTGAGGTAATTACCAGTAACCCTACTAGACTGGTAAAGGCCATATTTAGGGGTGTTACAAAAGGCTTTCAAGAAAAATGATTTTAACCTACCCACTAACAACAAATTGCCTTTGTGTTTCCCTAAATTTAGGAAACAAAACTATCTTGTGCTTCTCTATCGAAATACACTTCACAATGGCTTCCCTTATTTTTGCATATAGCATTAAAATATTATTTCTATATAAAATATAAGTTCCTTACTTACACTCACATTTTTTTAACAAAATTTCAACACAATCCTCGATGAATGGCAAAAAAAAAGAAAAAAAAAATTAGAAGAAGAGAGAGGAAAGAGAAATATTTAGTGTTAAAATATAAATAAAAAAGCTATAGGGAAACAAAAGTGGGATCAGGAACCACTACTGTAATGCTCTCAAAAACTGGCCTTGCCCAGCCTGGTAGGGTTATTGCAATTACCACAATTTAACCAACCGATGGTTAAATGTGGAACTGCCCCTCTAGCATCATCGGAGTTAATGCATAGGAAGGTAAAATAAATCTGAGAAGTCTATAGTCATTATAAGTACAAGTATAATCTTCAAATAAAGAGACATGGAGAAACTAACAATAATATAAGGCAAATTTGATAACAACATGAAGATCTTTTTTTTTTTTTTGATAAGTAATAAGAAGTTTTACTAAAAGCGTAAGGCGCCCCTACACACATTGGAAGCATACAAGCGGAAATGCCTAACTAGAAAAAGAAAAGAGAAAGCCAAAGCTCACCCACAAAAGGACCCCAACAAACCCACCCAAAAACCCTCAAGAAACAAATACCCAAAGAATCCCTAAGCCCTCAAAACCCACACGAATCGTTACTTCACAATAGTCTTGCCCTTCCTTCTCCGAGGAGACGCGCTAGCAATGCCGTAATTAATAGAGCTTTCTAAATTTAACAGCTCTCTCTTGCCCTTAGCTCTAGGCTGCGCGACCTTAATTTTCCAAAGGAAATTCTCTTTCACCTCATTCAGCAACACCAACTTCTGATCATCCTCTTCACCGCCATCCAGCCCCTGATTAGGAGGATCGGGGGATAGCTTCCCATTGCGTGCTACCTTATTTGCCCGACGAAAGTCCTCCTCCATGACCTTCAAGCTCGCCATGTGCGGATCATCGTCCTTTAAACCTGCCCTTATCCACTCAATCAGCCACTTTTAGGGTTTGGTCAAACCATTTTCAACAGTTATGGTGTCAGAAATGCCTTTGGTCCTAAGTTGAGCAACCTCTACTTCCGGAACAAAGTTTGTAGCGCCCCAGATTTTAAAAGTATTATTTTAGAGATATTTATTTGATGATGATGATTAAGTAATGATATTTATTCTTGAGGAATTTATTAGATCATATGATATTGATTTTATCTGGCTATTTTATTTGGTGATTTAAGAGATATGATAATTGAAGACTGATTAATATATTTTGGAGTATGATTATAATATTTGGTGATTGATTAAGTGAGGACATTAGACAGATTATGATGGGTTCAGATTTTGGAAAATATGTACCAAAATTAGTCCACTTTTCTTCTTTGTCCATTTTTGACATTACCAACACTCTTTTCCTTTATTTTTCTCTCTCTTCCCTTCAATCATGCATATTCTTTCTTCTTTACCTTTTAAGTTATTCATTTTTCTTTTCTTTACTTCCACCAACCCACTCTTGCCGACAACACACCTACTTTTCCTTTATTTAATTTTTCCTTCTTCTTTCTTCATTCCATCTTACTTTATTTTGCCTATTTAATTCCTCTCCCCTACTCAACATATTGCATAATCATAGAATATACGTGAGAAAGAGAGAGAGCTGGAGAGAGAGAATTTTTAGAAATGAGGGAAACCAAGAGTGAGAAGGGAGGATTGAGACAGAGAGCTGAGGAAGAAGAAAAAGAGTTTGGGCGACAGAGAGAGAAAGTCAGCCATTGAGAAAGTTATGGGTAATGTTCAATTGCAGCAGAATGGTTTCAACAAGTAATTACCTTTGACGATCCATTCATGTAATTCACTGTAAGTATTCTTACTTACTGAGAGTGATATTGATATTCAATAATACAGATCTTTGTAGTTTTATTAAATATCTGTTCTTTTGATATAATTACTTAGACAATGATTTATATTATCGTGAATTAATTGACTCATTACTTTACAGTTTTTGTAGTGCTTGCAGGAATAGAAAGTCAAGGTAATTATGCAGTTGTGATTAGAGCTTCATATTTGAGATGTACAAAGATTCTAAGTTGGTGGAGTTTGTCTAGAGTTTATAGAGTCAGATAGATTTGTATAAATGCCTTGTTTGGCATAATTGTGGGTATTTTGTATAAAGAAAAGTATTTTAAGAGTATTATTTTGTATTGATAAATTTTAGATTTTTCGCTGTGTAAGATTATTTCAGCGTAACACTCGATTTATTTACAAGATAAAAGAAAAGAAATATCGAGATGTTACAAAGTTCCCCTTCTCCATTGAACTTATGCCCCTAATCGGATTAGTGTTCTTAGGAACAAACTTCCCTTGAGCATTGTAAGTAGCAAAGCCAGCGAACTCAACGACTGGGTCAGAACGATATTGCGCTAGCGGAGCACTAAGGGATTCCATTGTCTCAAGAAGAAGATAATCATTCACCCGGCTTCCTCGTTCTTTCTTAGCTCTCCGATAGTAGCATAACATCTGCTTGTTCAGAACTATGGGAGTCCCATTTTCCGATAACCCAGAAATTGAGCGTAATCTATCTCCCAAAGCTAGCGCCTCTAACGAATGGGCAGCCATGGGTATCAAAGAAAAAGAATGAGAAGGGATAGAAGTTTTCGCTAAATGAACCTGTTCATTCCAGTAGTCTTTGGAAACTCTAACGCCGACAAGGAATTCGAACCGGGAACCATACAGCGACTAGAATTAGGAGGTTGAACCAAAGCAGAAGCTGGTTCCGATCTAGATTCTGAACCAACAAGGGTCGACGAGGACACTTCATTCACCTTAGTCAGAGGAGGAGCCACAGATCTAGACCCAAAAAACCCCCGCCAAAGCATACTTTTTGCCGGAGAGGGTTTCCAATCGGTCTTAACGGAGGCTTCCCCCATCGCTGGGGAAACAGAATCCACCACAACCTCCATTTGCCCTGGGTCCGCACTCGCCATGCTTTGAGAACCCGCCGGAAAAGCAAACTCAGGTTCGGAAGGCATCGACGCAACAGACCTAGGAAGAACCTCTGAAGATGAAGGAATCGCCAGAGAAGACACCGAAGTTGCAGACCTAGAACCCGTCGGCCCTGCAAACCCAAAAACCAACACAGGAGAACTCGCCGGCACAGACTTAACAATCTAATCCGAAGGAGACCTAGATGGCGGCTCCAAATCCCCTGAAAAAGGCTCCGGGTGGGCTGACCCAAGACCCGCAACAGAACTTGACAGCCCAGCGCAAGGCTTCGCACGAGGCCAAAAAGCGGATTTGCGACCAGCCCTCAACCTAAACCCAATAAGAAGTTTGGGCTTCAGGCCCATCCTGGAACAAACCTGGTCCAGGCCCGACCCAAGCCTCTCAAGAAGCTTCTTCCAGAGACGAGAAACCCTAGCGCCCTTCGTCCAAGGAAAGTCGCCACCCCCAAGACCAGATCGCCCACTGTCGCATATTGGACTAGACCGACCACCTCTGCCCTTCTCAAACTCAAAACAATTCACCGGCGAACTTGCCTCCCCACCGCTAATCGGCTCGGACCAAGACGCTGCAGGGAACATGTCCAAATGGCAGTCAGACAGCGACTGCTGTTTTGAACAACCCGACTTCGAGGATGCCACAGCTGCGAAGGAACGATCTGAACACAAGACACCTCCCTCGGCGTAAACATCATAGACCGAGAGCCACTCCTTTGCTGCAAGGAAAACCAAGATCTTCCGCAACTCACCCACGATGCAACGCCAACCCTCTCCTTCACGACCCTCAGGGAAACAAATCCCTCCTCTCCGAACACCCTCAGCAAATACAACGACCACTAAGAAACGGCCCGCCTTATTGAAACCCTTATGGACCTTCAAGTCCTTCCCCTTCTCCCTATAGGATTTGAGGAACTCCTCCTTCCCTGGAGATCGTAATGCCGCTTCCACCGCGTCCGCCAGCCAATCCGAGCACTGGGGACTCAGATCTAAAGATCCAACGAACCCTTTTCTTCTTTCCTCCAAACGCAGCTTTGACTTACCTGCGTTCGCAGAAAATGAGAACGATTTAGCTTCTACAGAAAATCATCGCTCCATCCAAACCAAACCAAGCGCATCCTACAGCTTCAAGAACAGACTAGCGGAAACGTGCCTGCACGCGCCTCTGTTGATTCAGAACATGCTTGCTCTAGAGAGAGAGAGAGAGAGAGAACATTCAATAAGAATAAATTAATTGCAGCATGAAGATCTTAAAATAAATTCTGTAGTGGCAACCATTCCACTCTTGGATTCTAGGAACAAGCTCCCTATAAGAGTAATAACCGCGTAAGTCTAACGACTTAGTAAGTAAACCTCACAATCGGGTATGATATGAGATCATTATTATTAAATAGAAGTGAACGTGCAGTTTTGGTAAACATTGAAGGGAGGTGATGTCTCTATTAATATATCATAAAAGTATTGTTTGACTAATAAAAGAGTGGTGTACTCCCATCGGCAATCGTCTAAGTATATTAATGCAGAAAACTAATGCTTATAGGTCATAACTATCATATATGGTCTATCCGAGATATTACCCCTTCTCAACAGGGTTGGCGCTACCCCGAAGGACCTGTAATACAATGTTAGTGCCTCGACCATTGTACGCTACCATCCATAGCACTAGCAGCCCGACCAAGTCAGACCTCGGGTGGCCTACGCTACTAATGATGTACGTCATGTAGTGACCAACCATCAGGCAATGATTTCTCCGATCATGATTAACCATTGGATTCAAGGCCCATATAACACACACACACATTTGACCATAGAATAAAGTCTATATAATAAGCCCATGGCCATTATACTGCACGTACCAGTGTACCATGACATGTGATGCATCTTATCAACCAATTATTAAAGCAGTTAACAAGTTATTACAAAAATGTAGACGTACTCATATCATACTCGTGGTCAGTCAACTGACATATCCCACGTTTTTAAGGAAATTGTTCATAAGTGTTTACTTACCTTGCACACTCGCTTGAGTCTTCCGACATCACAAAACTCTACTATAACGAAATATGACATATCGTTATGCACAGCACTAGAGAAGACCTACGAGTTATGGCACTGAAGTCTTATCTAACAAAAAGGGTCGTTGAACCTTAATATTGCACATTTGGAGCTAAGGGACAAAGGCCTTGCTTCTTAGTCGAACGTTCAGCCTCGAGGGCGTACATTTGGCTAGTGAGTTAGGTGTTTAGGCCAAAAGCTCAAAACTATGTTTTGAGGCTTCTATCCAATCTAAGAGCTGATATATCTCATCCTAGGCTACTAAGTAGGCACATGCATAGTACATAACACGTTATCATGTAACTCAAAGCAATGGAAGAAGGATTTAAGGCTCTTTCAAAACACACTTATCTGTTATAAAGAAATGGGTGTGAGGGTTTGTCAAAATATCTTCAAACATGAAATACCAGTAACAACATTAAAAAGGAGATTATGGAATGGATAAGGGGATTACCTTAGAAGATGGCAAGAGCACCAAGCTTTCTTCTTCTCTCTCTCCAAGTCACTTCTCACACTAGTGTTAGGGTTTCTCTAGGTTAGGAGAGGCTAAGGGTCGAAGGCAGGGTTTATATAAGAGCCTGGGGAGTGCCTTGCTCTGTAAAAGTGGAGAATGGGTTAAAACTGTTTTTCAAGGTGTCAGCGAACGTTCGAGTACTAGTACACATTGAATAAAAATGTTTAAGCGTACATTCTGGGGTATTGCCCATTGGACCAAGGATTGGTCAACATACGTTCAGGTGGTGCCCTAGCGTATGTTCTCACTAAGGGCCAGGTGCGTACATTCGAGTGGTCCCCTTGGTGTACGTTCAGTTAGAAAGGGGTGAGACTTGGGTTTTGCGTCAAAAGGCTTCAGGAGTTGGATTACACATAAGGGCTTAGGTCTCTTTGTTTTAAAACTATGTTTTATGAAATTATTAACTGTGTTCGTAGTTAGTCATTAACCTTTTAAAACTGATGTTTTTATTGAGGTATTACAACTACAATTTCAAAGAAATTGCAGATTCTCAAATTATGCAAATTAAGGCTATTTACTGCATTGAGCGGCTTGAAAATGTTACCTATTAAAAATGTGACATGTTACCAATCCAACCAATAAAAAAATTTCATCCTAGAATGTTTTTTCTTCACTTTTGAAGAGACATTTCTTTAAAAATGAAAAGACAATTTTTTGCTCAAAACTTAGGGAAGCAATACAAAAGCTGTTGCATGTGACTTGTTGTGTTTTTATTGATTTTTCCTATATTTAAGGAAGGGAAGAGATTATAAAAAAGTTACTGCTAGTGCTCTGAATTGAGTGATTCCGCTCACTCATTTTGTTTCTCCCCTTTTTTCATGCAACAAGGAAGCGAGTTAGGAGGTTAGAGACCCTAGTAAAGGGGATCATGGTTAGTGCATTTTATTTTATTAATTGTAAGTGTCCGGAGGCACAAAGAACATTTTGAACATTCTCTCTCTCTCTCTCTCTCTCTCTCTCTCCACTATTTGTTCAACAGAAATTTGTAACGTCTCCAAATTTTATTCAACAAGAGAAGAGGCAGCAAACGGTAAACCAAATTCAGAAAAAGAGAGACATTTGAAGCCAAAGAAAATGAATTTCTAACGGCTCCTTTTGAATGCATATATCACACAATCCCAACTATCTATAAATACCCGCATTCGCATCTTCCCTACCAAAACCATAAACAGAGTAGCTCACAAAAACCGGAGCAAAAGATATCCAAAAATGAAGGTGGGTGTAGTTATTGCTGCCATGGCGATGCTAGTAATGGTGCTTTTTGCGGCAATGCCAGGGGAGGCAGCCATCAATTGCTCACAAGTGCACTCGTACCTCGTCCCCTGCATATCTTATCTGACAACTGGGAGTGATTACCCAACAGACAGATGCTGTAGTGGGTTGAGGAATCTACAAGCGATGGCGAAGACATCTGCTGACCGACGAGCAACTTGTTATTGCCTGAAGCAAAATGCAAGTCAGTACCCGAACATAAGAGATGATACAGCCTCCGCGCTCCTGGCTATATGTGGTATCGAAACAAGGTTCCCCATCTCTAGGGACGTCGACTGCAACGAGTGAGTTCTTGACTAATTTCCCTTCAATTTACTAACCCTTTTTTTTTTCTTTTTCTTTTTTCTCGTTTCCAAAGCTTTGGAAAAGTTCATTTACTCAGGGAAGTATTAGTGTTTTTGCTATCATAGCCTTAGACTTTTAATTTTTGCAATGTTGGTATCTAAAAAATGAGTAATGATAGACGGCACCCTTATGTCTCCCTTGATCCAATGGTAATTTTAAAAATCACATCAATTTTAGGTGGGCACAAGGGTGACATCTATCATTATTCTCAAAAAATTCCTCCTTTTAATTCCGAGTCATGCTAACTGACATCCTCATGTTCTCCTTATGTTCTTCCAAATTAATGTGACTTTTAAAAGTACCATTAAATTTGTGATAGATCAATTTTGGGAGGACACAGGGAAGACATGGGTCTTCTTTTTAAGCATTACTCATTCACCCATTTATTGTTTATAAAAAATAAAAAAGCGGGCATTTTTTGAACATTTTAACAAAAAGTGGATGAAATTAAAAGGAAAAATTAGTAGGATATTGACATTGCAAAAATTATTAGTTTGAAGTTATGATTGCAAAAATGCTAATATTTCGAGGGTAAGTGAAATTTCTCGTCAAACTTTCTTCAATGGATATTAATATACATTTTTTGTTTTTGTTTTTTTGTTTACTTGGCAGCATTTCTTAGAATAAAGGGTATAGATTCAAGAATAAAGAGGAGCAATGGATGTTGCCCTTTCCATCAGCAGTTATATGTAGCTTGAATGTTATGGTTGTCATGAGAGATATGTGGGATCAACAGAACCTTCTGTTGTATGTGATCTTAAGTTAAATCAAATTAATAAGAAACTTTTATTAGTCTCTCTCTCTCTGCAAAGTACAATGCAACAACAATATACATTTCAAGCATATTGCATAAACTATTGAATGCATTTCTATTCATTCTAATATGGTAATGCAAGTTTCATCACTCTCATATATTAAGATCATGTTTGAAATTACATTGAAAAGTAGAGCTTTTAAAGTGGAAATAGATATTTTTAGAAAAATATTTATTTTTAGGGTTAAATACTTTTTTGCCTTTATGTTTTAACAACTTTATTTTGCCCATTCGGTTTTGGTTTTTATCATTACTGGTACCTCGGTTATGGATAAAGACAGAGATAATACTCCTGTCTAACTTCCATCCAAATTTGATGGAAATCTACTTCAGCTCTCCTAAAAATTTGACATGTGTCCATATACCTAATTAAAAATAAAAATGATTAAAAATCCTTTAATTTTTTTTTAAAAAAAAGAAAAAAAAAGAAAAGAAAAAGAAACTCATACCGGCCGATATGGGGTGGCTGAACCACCAAGAAGGCCAATGAAAAAAAAAAAAATTAAGGTTGGTCCTTGGGGGTGGTTCGACCACCCCTAGACCGGCCGAAACAACCCGAAGCCAAATGGGGGTGGCCGAGCCACCCTCAACAGACTTGGGGGGTGGTTTCGGCCACCCCCATTTTGCAACTTAGGGGTGGCCGGCCACACTTATTTATTTAGTTATTTTAATTTAATTTTTAATTACGTATATAGACACTTGTTGTGTTTTTAGGGACGCTGAAATGTATTTCCATCAAATTTTGGACGAAAGTTAGACGGAGGTACCATTTTCGTCTTTATTCATAACCAAGGTATCCGCTATGATAAAAACAAAAACCAAATAAGCAAAAAATAAAGTTGTTAAAACATGGGGGGCAAAAAAGTATTTAACCCTTATTTTTAAGCTTTTTCCTAAAAGTGTGTTTTTGACATTTTTAGAGTAAAAAAGTCAAAGAAATATTTTTGAATTTTTTTACCAAATATGCTTGCTTTTTGTTTGGCACAGTTGTTTAGGTATTAAAAGTATTTTTTTTTACCATTCTTAATACAACCCATACATGTTCTAAATGAAGAAGATCCCCTTACCTTGAATAAAAATCATTAATGTACGTAGCTCTCAAAGATTTCTTTCAAATAAGGTATTCTACCATAAAGCATAATAATTAGAAAAGTCATATTAACAATGGATAAAAACATCAACACTGAAGTCAACTTCCTCTTCTTTATCCCGTTTCTTGTGGCCGAACTTATTGGAGCCATAACTGTAAACAAATTAAACACACATCTTAATTATAAGATAATTAAAAGTTGACAAGTTCAAAATCATAAGAGATATGAGGGGTACAAATGATGATGCAACACCTTCCATTATATGGACATATTAAAGTGTTGTCTTGCCCATCCACATATTGTTTGTAGATAGGGCTCTTTACAAGCTAGCAATGGAATTGTGTGAGTTTGTGGAGAGAAAATCTATACCCATTTGGAAAATTCTCTTGAGCATTGGTATCTAATTCACACATGAGCATTCTCAAGCCTTTTACAGTTTCTTCAGCTTGGCAATTTTGGTGGAAAGCACGATTTACTTCAACTATGACAAAGTGCCACCACACAAACTGAGCTTTCATGAGCTATTTGGCCTCCTTTGACAAGAGAGTTGATTATCAACCAAGCAAATTGAGCTGAATTTGTGTCCATAAAAAGATGCACAAGCAATTTGATGGTCAAACTAACCAATTTCCTGATTTCACAAGCAATTAAAAAAGATGCTAGAAGGCCTTTTATATTGATTTCTTTAGCACTTGGAACACTTCATTCTTACTCTTTACAAGCAATTTGACTGGACCGGACCAGACACAGATTCAAAAAATTCATCTCAAAATCAACTTCAACATTCTGACTTTTTACATCACATCAATCACTTTTTATTACTATTCAAATAAAAAAAATCATTACTTTTTATTTTGTATTTTTTCATACAAAACATTCTTATTTATTTATTTTTTTTCTCATATCAATCAAATCTGCTACAGTTCTAGTCAACTCTCTTTTTTAAGTCAAGTCGTTTTTGACAAACACACCCTTAAAGATATAAAGGATAATGAATGATGAATCCTTCCTCCCATAAATTGTGAAACAAACAAACAACAGATCTGATCTGAAGTTTCCTTTACCATGATAAGGGAAAACCGTTTTGTCACCTTCACTTTTCTTCGGCCGCTCATGTCCAAAAATAACAAGCGACGGGGAAGTCGATGATGTGCTGTCGTTTTTGGAATAAAAATCTAACGAAAAAGAAGAAGAAGAAGAAGTGCTAGATTTGGGGCATCATAGATTCACAGTTGTTTGTATTGTATTTGCTTGCTTCTCTACAAATACGGGGGCCCACATCCCCAATCTCTTTCACTCTCATTTTCCAATATAAAAAAGTCTCAATCCATCGCAATTATTACCTCTCCATTTATTCATAACCCGTAGACCAAACACGCCCTCCCCCGAAGACCCGAAAGAGCTCGGCGTCCAATCCCTCTTTCTCTCTCTCTTCCGCAGCAAGGAAAACGAGGGGGGAGAAGCTGGACTTCGTCTTTCTCTCAGTGAAGCTTTCAGTGAGCTGGGGTGGTGCAGCTTCTTCTTCGGGGGTACTGTGCTTCGAGATCTGTTGGTGGGTTAGGGTTTGTATGGGGGGTTCTTGAAGTTGGAGCTTGTGGATTAGGGATTTCTGGGAGGTTTTTTGGAGGGGTTGGTGGGAGAAGAAGATCTGGTGCGCATGAGGCTGAGAGTGGCTGTGTTCTGTATTGGCACTGACTTCGGATGATATTTGGGGAGGGTGTTGGTGAGATTCTCTGGTTTCTTTTTGGGTGGTTCGGTGGGTGGGTGGGTGGGTGGGGGGGAGGTGGGGGGGAGAGAGGGGGGTTTGATGTTTTTTTATGTTTGCATGACGAATGTGGTTTGGATAGTGGATAGTTGAAATCTTGTTGGGGATAAGGGCGGGTTTTAGTAGGTGAAAAGAAGTGCATTTTTTGTTGTTTTTTTTTTGGGTTTTGAAGAATGAGACACTCTTCTTCGTCGGGGCTTAATCAACAGACTCAGGAAGGTGAGCTCTTCATTTTCCGCAACTTTGGTTTATTTTTTTCGGCTGAATTTTGTAATTTCTGTAAGCGTTTGTATCTTGTGTCTTTCTTCATTGTTAAGATTGAAAGTGATCGAGCCCACATTCTTTGTATTGGTTGCAATCGTTAGTGAGCCCACTTTCCACTTATCCATTACCATTTTCCTTGCCAACTTGTATGTTGGGGTTTGGGTTGAAATGGGTATATGCACTTGAGGCGTTTGAACAATTAGAAAAGAGCAAATGAGCTTCATCCATTTGTCATAGTTCTTAGTGATATATTTTTGGTAGTTCTTGAGGCATTTGTATGTTCTTTCACATTGGTCATGCTAAAGTATTTCATGTGCGTGTGCATTTTCCTGCTTGTTTATGGTTTAGTTGGAAGCGATTGAGTTTAGTTTCTGTGTATATATGTTACTTACCAATTGAGAATGAGGGGAAAGCTTGTGCTGATTGAAGCCACATTCCATCTGTTTATTATTAATATTTTCCTGCCAATCTGTATGCTGGAGTTTGGGAATAAACGGGTGGATAAACTTGAGGCATGAACCATGGAAGAACCAAATAGTTCCATGTCTTTATCACAGATACTCTATTTTTGTAGCCTTGACTTCCAGTGCTGTGTTCTTAGCTTGTCCATTTGAGATGTATAAAATTTGATGCTACAAATGTTATGTCATGCGTATTGATGCAAGCATGGAAAATTTGTGCAGGAGAGAAGAAATGTTTGAATTCGGAGCTATGGCATGCATGTGCAGGCCCTTTGGTGTCACTGCCTCCTGTAGGAAGCCGGGTGGTCTACTTTACACAGGGTCACAGTGAGCAGGTTAGTGCACGGGGACCAATGTGTTATATGCTGTTGAACTAGGGTATGCATTATTACCTTCTGATAGATATATGTTGGGTTTGCTAGTCCAGAAAATAGGATATATGTTGGGTTTGTTACCTTCTTTTCTCTCTAATTGGGGGTCTGTCTTGTATACTTCTTATTTCTCGTATGCTTCCTTTGTACTTGGGTTGCACCCCTTCTGCTTTCTATTGAAATTGATGTACTTATATATATATATAGGAGCCTCTGTTTTTTTTAAGGAACTGGTCTTGTTACCATTATCTAATTATGCCCGTAATGGCTCAATTGTACACCATGTAGCACCAAGGAGTGGGCAGCAGAGCATGTAGAGCTGGTGAGATACTGAAATTCAATTCAAACTCGAGGTAGTTTTCTTAAAAGGATAGTAAGAGCACAAAGAGGGATGCTTTGTGGGTTGGGGGTTTGTGGAGATTGGTGGTGGAAGCTAAATATGAGAGCATGTGGGAGGGTGGTACTCCAATGCAGTGAACGGGTCCTATGGGGTGTGGGTGTGGAAAAACAGTAGGAGGGGATGGGGGGATTTTTCCAGATCTGTGAGAATGGGCTTAAGATTCGATTTTGGTATGACGTATTGTGTGGAGATCAAACCCTAATGGAAGCTTTTCCGATTTTATATACTATTGCCCGTTTTAAGGAGGCCTTGGTGGCAAACCATATTTTGTTGGCGAACAACATTTGTTAGTGAAATATCACCTTTATCAAACCCCATACATGATTGAGAGTTTGGTGGTCACTATTTCTTCAACTTCTTGTACTCTATCAGGTTGAACAGAGGGGGTGAGGATAGAATCCATTGGTTCCCATCTAAAAGGCTGACATTCAAGATATTTTTATCATGCTCTTAGCCCCCTGCTAGTGTTTCTTTCCCTTGGAGGAGTATATGGAAAAATAAGGCACCTACAAGAGTGGCTTTCTTTGTATTGACAACAACATTAGGAAGGATTCTGACCTTGAATAATCTAAGAAAGAGGCACTTAATAGTGATGGATTGGTGTTGCATGTGCAGGAACAACGAGAAATCCATCGATCATCTTTTGCACCATTGCATAGTTACTAGAGAGTTATGGGTATGGGTTTTTCGCCTTTTTGGGGTAGAGTGGGTAATGCCCAATCAAGTGGTGGAGTTATTGGCTAGTTGGAGTGGCCGGTTTGGTAGTCATTGTTACTTAGAAGCTTGGAGGATGGCCCCCCCATTGCGTGATGTGGTGCATCTAGAATGGACACAATTCCCGTAACTTTGAAGACTGTGGGAGAATGGTGATAGCTTTAAAAGATTTATTCTTAAAGACTTTCTATAGGTGGATGGTTGCTATCAATAGTTAATAATTCTCACTTTGCAAGCTTTGTTAAGTTTCTAGATATGTACTCCTTTCCCTTTCCCTTTCCCTGAGCGGGTGTTTCTCTTATATACTCCATTTTTCTTGGGTTGTGTCCTTATGCACTTTAATAAGATTGATTTACTTAAAAAAAATATCTTTTTTTTGATAAGTAAAGCAAAAAATTAAAAAAAAAATATCTTAAGAAGGAATTCATTCGTTGAATTCCAAATTTATTGACTTATGATGTGAATGATCTATAATTTATTATAGTTTTTAGCTATGTTTGGTAATATGAAGGGGGAGGGGGAAGGAGAGGAAAGCGAAGGGAAAGGTACCTTACTTTGAAGTTTGGTTGATTAGGGAATATTGGAGAGGAAGGAAAAAGATGTAGTGGGTCCCATGATGATTGTACAATGTGAACACTCGTTCTCTCAACTCTTCCCTTCATTTTTTTGATAAGTATTGTTATGCATATCAAAAAGCACAGAGGGGCGAAACCCCAATATACCTGAAGTATACAATAGAACGCCAAAAAAACAAAAAGAGAAACCCCAAGAAAGAGAAATGCCAAGACACCCACAACAAAACCCTAAACTCTCAACATAACCCTGCCTTTACCCCAGCTTGAGCCGCTGCCTCTAGCATCAAAGTTAATGGATCATTTTAAATTTTTAAGTTCCCTTTTCCTCTTTGGTTTAGAAGATCAGTAGCAGAAAACAGCTCCAGAAGCCTTTTCTCATCACCCCCAAAAGACAACCCTAGAGTGGGAGTGGCTCCCATTGCACTAACAACAGCCTCGGAGTAGCCATCCTCCCCCACCTCTCCATTCTCTCCATCTCCTGTCCCAATCAAAACACTCCCCTTCAACGATTCACCCACCTCATAAGTAGAACGAGGGGAATTCTTCCCAATTTGGGAAGAAACATGATGGTGGGCTTGGAGGGAAAGGGAATCCCTGCATTTATTTTTCCACCCCGAACAAAGGGAGGAAACACCCATTCCTCACAACTTTTTCCCCTCCACCCTCTTCCTTTTGTTTCCTTTGTCTACCCCAATCCAACATTATGTGGGTTGCTGTTTCCAATGAATTGCTTATGTATATATGTTCTGTTGTAAGTTTCAGTTAGCGTCTAACTTTTAGGTATTGCCTTTAAAGTCATTGTCTTGCTGCTTATATATCTTATAAAACTTGTGAATATGAATGTGGTTGCTTCAACAACTAACGCTCCCAGCACATAGATATCTCTTAAATATGGCGGGCTAAGAATATTTGGTGGGCTAAGGTTCCTTTGAAGGACGCTATTTTTGATTGGTTGATGGCTCTAGGAAATATCCTTACCATGGACAGCTTAGGAAGCGGCATGTTATTGTGGCCGATAGGTGTTGTTTGTGTAAGAATAATGGAGAGTCCGTGGACTATCTTCTTCTCCATTGTGAGGTATTTTATGCGTTATAAAATGCTTTTTTCAGTCACTTTGGGCTCTCTTGGGTTATGTGTAGACGAGTAGTTGACTGGTTTGCTTGCTGGTGGACTGTTGGTAGCACTTGGATTGCTACTGTGAGTGGAAGATGCTGCCTTCATGCCTTTTGTGGTGTCTTTGTAGGGAAATGAATGATATGTTTTGAGAACCGTGAGAGGACATTGAAGGAGCTTGAATCTTTTTTTTTTTTTTTTTTTTTTTGGATAAGTAATAAACCAATCACATTAAAAGCGTAAGGCGTCCCTAAAGGAGCTTGAATCTTTTTTCTTCAATGCTCTTTCTTTGGACAGCTGCATTTGTATCTCTTTTAGTTAGGTGCTTTCTTTTGTATATTTCCTGTATACCTAGGGTGCTTTACGCTTTTAATATGATCTTGATTACTTATATATAAAAAAAGAAGAAGATATCTCTTAAATATTCCATATTTTCTTCATTCCTAATTTTCCATTGTTCTGTCTGTTGCCTGAGCAGGTTGCTGCCTCAACCAACAAAGAAGTGGATGCACATATTCCCAATTACCCTAACTTGCCCCCACAACTTATTTGTCAGCTTCACAATGTGACCATGCATGTAAGTCTAGATCTGTTCGTTACATCTGCTTTAAACATTTTTGTGGGCTGCTCCTTCAACTGTGTGATGTACAGGCTGATGTGGAGACAGATGAAGTATATGCTCAAATGACCTTGCAACCGCTGAGTCCGGTACTACACTTCTCCTTATCTGGAATTATGAGAGTACTAGTTTTGTTCTATCTTTCATGTTGTAACATAAACTATTTTGTAGCAAGAGCAAAAAGAAGTATACCTACTGCCTGCAGAATTGGGTACTCCCAGCAAACAGCCAAGCAACTATTTCTGTAAAACATTAACTGCAAGTGATACTAGCACTCATGGAGGATTCTCTGTTCCTCGTCGGGCTGCTGAAAAAGTTTTTCCTCCTCTTGTAGGTGACATTTCCCCCTTCTCTGATTTTCATGTACCAATTGTTTTTATTCATTATTTTTTTTTTCTTTTTTTTTTCCTTCAGGACTACACGCTGCAGCCTCCAGCTCAAGAATTAATTGCAAGGGATCTTCATGATAATGAATGGAAGTTCAGACATATATTTCGAGGTAGTTTTCTCAAATATGCCTTTGTTCAAAAATCTATTAGTGTTCCCTGAATTATATATGTTCAAACTTGCATTGTTTGTCTATCGTCTCACTTTATTATTGTTTATGCTGCTTCCTTTCCACATTCGTTTTTCCTAAGTTTCATGATATCATTTCTCTGGCTATGAAAGGGGATTATTATCAGTGACAGCTGTTGTGTTCCATAAATTGTGTTCTAAGGTTCTAACAACAAAAAATTTACAAAGAATAATCTTTTTTTTTTTTTTTGATAAGTACAAAGAGTAATCTTTTTACTGGTATGAGCACTATCCATTGGTTTTACTGTCTACAATAATGTTTTTGGGATTTGAAATTATGAAGTAACGGCCATTCTACTTCTTTTACCATTCTGATTGCTGTGTTCAATTGGCATCATTTGAAGTGTGGCTGCATTGGCTTGTTTGTATTGTTTTTTTCTTTTTCTTTTTTTCAACGTAGTTGTCCTACCCTTGGTTCGTTGAATCCTAGTCAACCTTGGTTATTAGCTAGAAACCTAGAATTTGTGAGTACCTTCATCTATGGTTATAATTATATTATTGAGTATACTTCTTTTGTGAAATAGTTAACGAGAGGAGAACATGGTGAAATAGTTAACTTTCTTCACAGGTATCAAATCCTATTGTTGGCTTCGAATCCATCATGTGGGCTTAGATGTTCCTATCTCATTTATACTTCCTGTACTAGAGTTGTTCCCCTTTGCACTTTTAATGAAATTGAATTATTTATAAAAAAAAACTTCTGGTTCTACCATGCTCAACATTCTTCCTGAATTAATGTGCCATTTGATTTACAAAAACAGTTTCTGTGCTTTTTCCCTTTTAACAAAAAGAAAAATCTAATAGCAAAGAACAGGCTATCACCCTTCTTCAATGACCTATTTTTTTTTTTGGGTTAAAAGTAATTTTTTGTCCCAAAGGGGAGGGGGAAGGGGAGATTTAAAGTGATCTCCGCTTCATGAGGCATGGTCCCTAGCCGATTAAGCTACCCGTTGGGTACAGTTACATATGCCTTTGGTTGATGAATTCTTACACTTACCTCCAAACAGTTAAATCCAATAACTGAGTCAGGTCTTGGATGGTTGACTTTGGGTTGCTTGTTTGTGTTGCAAAATCCTATTAACAGCTAGACCAAACTAAAAGGGGAATGAATCCTTTCCTTCTATTCCTGTTCAATCTATATCTCTCTCCGTCTCTTTGTCTCTCCCTCGTGTCACTGCATATAGGGAGTCATAAAGTGATGTCTATTGTCAAAGATGTGGAGAAGTTGGGTTACAAATCTAGCAGAGAGAAAAAAGAAAAAAAGAAAAAAGGAAACTGATAGCAGTGATGAAGCAACTGAACCACATTCATAGCTAGTAAATTACTCCACTCTTCCTGCAGTCTCTTCTCTTGCTATGTTCTTGCACACAAGATGAAAAGAGGTGGCTTTTCTTATTTAAATATCTGTTTGATGGATCAGAGGTTTCTTTGGTGCCCAAATGAATTGTTTGCAATCTTCACATTCTACTGGATTTTTTTACTATCATGGTAGAAAGGTGAGAGATGTTTCTGTTGTCGATCTTGACTGAATAAGACTTTCTTTCAATTATACTTGGATATGACTGCGCCAGTGCGAATGCTTAAAAAGCGATGGGATGTTGCTAGAGATTCTTTGTTTCAGTTGGATAATGACTTCAAAGCTAACTGATCAATTTTTATGTTATTATGAGGAAAGTGTGCATTCTCTGCCCAAATTAAGCAGATAATTATCTTCGAAAGATATAGTTCCAGCTTCTAATTAGTCTTTCTTGTTTACTATTGCAGGGCAGCCCAAGAGGCATCTTCTTACCACGGGATGGAGTGTGTTTGTGAGTGCAAAGAGACTTGTTGCTGGCGATTCAGTCCTTTTCATCTGGTAAAAATATCACTGATCCGCCATTGATTTGTTCTTTTGTGTTTTTGTTTTCAATTTTTTTTGGTAATCGAGACTTCTGTTGAGTCAAGCAGTGTGAGGTGATTCAATAACTGTACAGTCCTTGCTAGAAATGGTGCTGGGTATGAAATCTGCATTTTACCTGGTAGAAAAAAAAAAAAAAAAAAAAAAAAAAAAACATTATTATGAGGGTTTGGGTTAGAAGTATTGTGCATGTTATAAGAATGTAATTTTTTTAAAGTAATTCAGTCTCTTTTTTTTTTTTTGATAAGTAATGTTGTATATATCAAAAATGCATAAGGCGCCCCTAAGTACACGGTCTTATTAAAAAGCACAAAGGGACATAACTTAAGTATGCTAAAAGTATACAAGAGAGAATTGGGGAGAACTATAAATTCTAGAAAACTAGAAAAAAACGATGATTGTTGTGAGAGAGATCTGAATATAAAAGTTCATTCAGAGCAATTACCCAAATCTGATTAGAGAATGTAATTAGATCTCTTTTGTAATTCAATCACTGCATGTGCCATGTATGTGGTGCTCCCAGAGTGGCCATCTTCTCTTATTGTCCCATTTTTGATGTATTGAAAGAGTAATTATAAGATGAAATTCTGTAAATGTGTTCACTTCCATCAGGAATGAAAAAAATCAACTGCTACTGGGCATCCGGCGAGCGAATCGTCCACAGACTTTCATGCCTTCATCAGTTTTGTCAAGTGATAGCATGCATATTGGTCTTCTTGCTGCTGCAGCTCATGCAGCTGCCACAAATAGCCGCTTTACTATATTTTATAACCCAAGGTGGAGTATTTGTGAATCTTACAGGTTAGATAGGTTACTATATTCATCTTATTGATTCTCATTGCCTTTATTGCAGGGCTAGTCCATCAGAGTTTGTCATACCCCTGGCCAAGTATGTAAAAGCAGTCTACCACACAAGGGTTTCTGTGGGCATGCGATTTAGAATGCTGTTTGAAACAGAAGAGTCAAGTGTGCGACGGTAGGTCTCAATTCTCTTTTTGATTTACATAATGCTTATTGATAAATGTAATTCAAGGTAGCTGTCATAGAGATACTTGAACAAAAAAAGTTAGTCTTCATATAGACAGCAAAGTATTGAAGATGTTAATGCATTCAGAATGTAGTGCGAGACATTGAATCCATTAATTTGGGCATTCCACTTTTCTGACTCTATTTTTGAGTTGGGGTGTCCTCTGTTTTGTGACTTTGTTATCCTGACCAATCTTCCACAACTGCCCCTATGGTTGATGGAAGTCCAGGAAATTTATTTACTTGAAATTTGACAGAGCAAACGATGAAGCGTATTGATGTTATATGAAGCAATAATCAATGTTCTTACATACTAGTGAAAAAGGAGCCAGGATAACTTTCTATAATGGTTCCTTTTTGGTTTTTTGGCTTTTGACATGTAAAGAACAAAGTTAGCCTTCGAAGTTATATGAAGCAATAATCAATGTTCTTCCATACTAGTGAAAAAGGAGCCAGGATAACTTTCTATAATGGTTCCTTTTTGGTTTTTTGGCTTTTGACATGTAAAGAACAAAGTTAGCCTTCGAATAGACTCTAAAGATTTTAATGCATCCTGAAAGTATTGTGCTGGCATTGGATCCAATAATTGAGTGCTCTACTTTTCTTTACACTTTTTAAGTTGTGGTGGTCTCTCTCATGGTGCTACCCTTCTCTGTTTAACTTCTCCTGTGGTTGACGAAGTCGGGAAATATATTTACTTTAAATTTTACAGAGTAAACAAAAAGCTTCTTGATGTTACATGACGTGGTACTAGCACTATTTTGATGTAATCTTTTAGGAGTAAGTCATCGAATTGCTTGGATATATAATAATCACATCCTTCTTACAAAGTGCTATTGTTTCATTAAGAAATAGAGTTCCTTTTCTGTTTGCAATCCCAGGCTAATTTATTTTAGAATGGTTTTTGGTAGCCTGGAATACTGATGTTACTTATTATTCTGGTTCAATTTTTTTTCTTCTATGAACTCTTTTTAAGCATAAATACTGGCTTATCAAGTAAGAGGGTAACGAAACTGACAGGTTCCTATCTTGTGGGATGAAGTATTGGTTTTTTTTTTTTAATTTTTTTTTTTCAAATTTCTAATGATTAGATTCCAATTGGTTCTTTTAATAATTGCTCTTAATGTCACTATACCATGGGAGTATGCATCACTTTCCAAGTTCCAGTTAATGCTCCTGTTACACTTACCAATCTGATACGTTGTTCATCTAATTTCTGGTTTGGCTGTGCCTGGAGAAAACTATGGTTTGAGGTAAATAAGATTTTTTTTCGTTGTCTTCTGTTGGTAATGTAATGCTGTAGTGTATTGTTCTGTTGGATTATTTTTATTTTTCTTCCTCCCTTTGGCTTTCCTTTCAATAATTTTGTTAATGTTAGTGGCAGATGCTTCCTGTACCTGCTAGATGCTTTCACTCAGTTCAAATTTTATGTAAATATAAATTTTAAATCTATATGAACAAACTAAATATCATTGGATATTGTGCGCTATAGGATTGGCTTTTTTACTTTTGTCCTCTTTTCTTTCATTCCATTAAATTCACGTACTCTGAAGTTCCAGTTGCAAATTTAACTTGGTAGGTCCTTCTACTCACTCGACTATAGTTTTGTTCAGGTATATGGGTACTATAACCGGAATCAGTGATTTAGACCCTGTTCGCTGGCCAAATTCACATTGGCGCTCTGTGAAGGTTGGTTGAAGCATTTGGTGATTTGGATGATCATAACTGTGAAATATTGCTTATATATTTTCTGAATTTTTGCACAAAATTTGGTTCTATTTTCAACATTGTAATAGAAGTGTGTTTTCCACTTTTTTTCTTCCGAATGCAGGTTGGATGGGATGAATCTACTGCAGGGGAGAGGCAGCCGAGAGTCTCATTGTGGGAGATTGAACCATTAACAACATTCCCAATGTACCCTTCCCCATTTCCCCTGAGACTGAAGCGACCATGGCCGTCAGGGCTACCCCCTTTCCACGGTTTGATTGGGTTACTTATTTGAAGCTGGAAAAGACACATGATATATTCTTGACTTATATCTCTGATTCTTTTAGTGTTTATCCTGAATCTCTTTAGCATGTGTACTTACAGGTCTCAAAGACGGTGATATGAACATTAATTCTCAACTAATGTGGCTCCAAGGTGGGATTGGAGATCAGGGAATTCAATCTTTGAACTTCCAAGGGTTTGGTGTTACACCCTGGATGCAGCCAAGGCTTGATACTTCTGCGCCAGGTCTACAACCAGATCTATACCAAGCCGTAGCAGCTGCTGCACTTCAGGATTTGAGGACAGTGGATCCTTCCAAATGTTCTTCTCAATCTTTCCTGCAGCTCCAGCAATCTCAGAATGTCTCCAATGGGCCTGCCTTGACTCAGAGGCAGATGTTACAGCACTCCCAATCACAAAATAACTTTCTTCAGAGCTTCCAAGAAAATCAGGCCCCCACCCAAGGTCAGCTTCTGCAACAACCATTGCAGCGGTACCACCCATATAATGATCAGCGGCAGCAGCAGCAACTTCAACAGTCCCAGCAATTGCACCATTTGTCTGTCCAGCAGCAGATCCCAAATGTCATCTCTGCTCTATCTAATTTTGCACCCACCCAGTCACATGCTTCATCTCTGCAGCCCATCTCTTCACAATGCCAGCAGCAGAGCTTTCCTGACCCTGTTGGGAACCCTATTTCCACATCTGGTGTATCTCCTATGCACAGTATATTAGGTTCATTATCCCAAGATGGAGCATCCCATTTACTTAACTTTAATGTATCCAACACTGCAATCTCTTCTTCTTCCATGTTACCCAAGCAAATTGTAGTTGAGCCTCGCCTTCCATCTGGAGCTGCCGAGTGTGTAGTGCCTCAGGTGGGACAGTTGGGAACTTCTCAGTCACATGTCTCTGAACTTGCTACTTTGCCTCCATTTCCTGGGAGGGAGTACTCTGCATACCAAGGTGCTACTGATCCACAAAGCAATCTTTTGTTTGGGGTCAATATTGATTCCTCGATGCTGCAAAATGGGATGCCAAACCTGAGAAATATTGGCAGTGAAAATGATTCATTGTCTATGCCATTTGCTGCTTCAAATTTTACAAGTGCTGCAGGCACTGATTTTCCACTAAATTCGGACATGACAACTTCAAGTTGTATAGATGAATCAGGTTTCTTGCAGTCTTCAGAAAATGTGGACCAAGTAAATCCATCTACCGGAACCTTTGTGAAGGTAACGGAATGTTCATCTTCTTTTGCAAGCATTTGTCGTAGCCTATTATATTATACATAGGTCATGTATCTGGGAGTCTTCCTGTTGGTAATGGGTGACTTATTGTCTACTTATTAAGTTTTCTCGCTGTAGAAGTTGTTGCAGATGCAGATCCTATGGCAATCTTTTCCCCTTAAACTTTCTTCTGGGTTTGTCTCCTTGTGTCTTCCAGAAGCTTTTCGTTAGGGTTGCCCTTAATTTCTGACATCAATTTCTTGGCTTCTAAATGCTTCCAATGTAATAAATTATCTGCTTTCTTTACAAATAAAATTTTTCTAGAGGATGGTACCTGTACCAGCTGATTGCAATATTTATGATATCTTCTATTGAAACATGACCTAGCTCAGTTATTTCTTTCAACTGAAAAGTCTATTTGTACCGTGATGTGCATAATTTACTGCCAAATGGATGATTGTCTGTGTGCTCATTGATGTCATAAATTTTTTGTCCAAATTATAGTGGCCATTACTTTTTACTGTGGTTCTATTATGCAATGCTGGATTAAGGCAAATAGTTTTTGGTCGTTCATAAGTGGTGTAATTTCAACAGGTTCACAAGTCAGGGTCCTTTGGGAGGTCACTGGATATTTCCAAATTCAGCAGCTATGATGAGCTGCGCAGTGAGCTCGCTCGCATGTTTGGCCTTGAAGGCCAATTAGAGGACCCACAGAGATCAGGCTGGCAGCTTGTATTCGTTGACCGGGAGAATGATGTTCTTCTCCTGGGTGATGACCCTTGGCAGTAAGTCACAAACTATACTCTCATTTTCTTATGTTTTCATAATTCTAATACAAAGCTATCTATTTTTTCATTCTCTCTGATTTTCTTGAATTGTTGTTCTTATGATTGTTACACATTAATTGTTGATAACTGCCTGTGAGTATGGTGCTTGAACCATTTAAAGGATATTCTTCTTTGTTGTCAAAACGAAATATTAGGGACAGCTTACATATGAAATTCTTAGTTTCTAGCTCTCTTTTTATATGATGCTTTGACGAATCATACATCTTTGATGACTGGGGGCATGTATTTTGCTAATTGGAGAATGTAGGATAACTTATATCATCTTGTTTGTTGGAGTGCTATCATGACACAAATTAACTAGCCAATTCAAGTTTGCGGTTTGATCAATTTTCCTTGGCTGGATTTATTTGACCGAATGAATACATTTTGTTATGACTACATGCATATTTGGTGGTATCTGATTAAAAAATCAGTTATCTGCTTATTCCAGTAAGTGGAATAAGCAAATCTATGGCTCGATGATTGGTTGGCATTACACTTGCTTCCAATTTCTTGTGCATAAATTGATGTGTAGTGTGCAGAAAAAAGTTTTTTTTTTTTTTTTTTTGGGGGGGGGGGGTGGGGTTGTAAGACACCTCAGAGGCACATAGGACAACAAAACACTAAATGCATGAGTTTAAAAGCCTTTATTAAACATATATGCGGAAAGTTAAAGGTCTAAACATAGCATAATAAGTGTTTGAAAAGTTTCCTCTTCATGTCCTTGGGCACTTATTGAACATAAGTGAATCTTAAATCATGACATGAAATGAAATCCCCCATCTAAGCTGCGTCCGACCTCTTACTACGTCTCAACCTGACCTGGAAACAAAACGAATGAGCAAAAAAGCTCAATGAATAATATTCTCAACCAATTTAAAACCGATTGGTTAAAACATTTTTCTGTGAAAAACCTTGATACAACATTTAAATGTTAGTGCTGTTCTAACTTATTTTTGGTTTTGATTTAGTTAATATTTACTTTTTTTGCCTGCAGGGAGTTTGTAAACAATGTATGGTATATAAAAATACTCTCTCCACTTGAAGTGCAACAAATGGGCAGAGAAGGCATCAACCCTGGAAGTTCTGCTAAACTCTCTAATGGCAGCAATCATTGTGATGACTTTGTGAGCCGACAGGGCTTGAGGAATTCAAGCAATGGGATTGCATCTATGGGGCCTCTTGACTACTAAGGCAAATGCTTTGAAAATAGAGTCAAGAATTAGCGGCTAATGAAATTTTAAAAATATCAGGTACTGTTTCTTCTGAGAAGTGTATTAAAACTTGTATATCAGTTATTGTTGTATATTACATAATAGGACACTTTGTTTCTGTGTCAACCACGATAGTGCTTAGTACAAGATGTATTGTTTAGGTGGATCAAATCTTAATGGTAGCAGATTGCTTGCTATATTATGTTGTAGTTTATTAGAGGAGATTAAAGACATCATGACATTTAAGGAAGAGCTAAGCATTTAGTTTTGTCTCATTTGATTTGTTATACATTTTGAAGTTAACTTTGAAGACTGAAAGTAACATGGTGAGTTTCATTTCTCTTATTTCAAATTGAGTTTTATACATCCGGATATTATTTAATGTTTTACATCATTCTTTTGAATCTGTTGGTTTATCACATGCATTAAAGCCCTTGTATAAGATAAGATTAATGACACCATAGCATTTAACTGAGTGCAAAACTTACTTAGGGCATGTTTGGGATTGCGTTTGAAATGCCTAAAAGTGCTTTTAACACTCAAAAAGTCAATTTAAAGAAAAAAGTATTCGTTTGGTAAACAAATTTAAAAATGCTTTTAAGGGTTCAAAAAGTCTAAAAATGACAAAAAAAAAAAAAAAACCACTTTTGGCAAAAGTTTGAAAATGAAACTTTTGCCTTAAAGCTCTTTTTGACTTAAAAGTTTTATTTCTCAAACGCAATTTCAAATAGACTCTTAGGCTCATTTCTGATTGATTCAGCTTAAAATATTTTCTAAAAAATGTTTTTTTTTTTTTTTTTTGTATTTTTCGGTGTTTGGTGGCACTGAAAATATTTTTGGGTTGACCAAAAAGTTTCTTTAGTTTTGAAAAAAGGTTTATATTTTTAAATTTTGTAAACTATTTTTCGAGTTTTGAGTTTTTTTTTCTCAAATCGCCTGGTCACTGTAGTTTGTTGAACGTCCGCTGAAGGTTTTCTGAACTTGTTGACTGTTTTTTTACCATCGCTCATTTTTCATTTGAGCCAAATCTCTCCAGAAAAAATATTACACCGCCTAACTACTGGTAAATTTTACTATCTTATTTGAGAGCTTGAATTTAAAATTTTTATAATTTTAAATTTGATTGGTGTCGAGGTGGATTGTGTACCTACAAATTATGAAAATTTCCTTGCCGACAACTATGAATTCATGGTCAGACTGGCAAGACCTAAAACACCACCAACCTCCATCTGCTACAGGGTACACCGTACACCGTACAGCAACACACCTCTCACCTCACCCTCGTCGCCTAACCACAGCAAAACGCCACTTCCATCTTTGGTCAAACATGACCCAGGAACCCAAATTCCATTACTGAAAAGCAGCAGCATGGAAGAAATGAATAATATTGTTTGGTGGATGAAATCAGCAATGGCCTCAAGCTGCCTTTCTGGGAAGAAAGGTAGAAGGCATTAGAAGCCCGCTGGCCCTAAAGGGCTGAAGGGACTCCGACACTCAAGTTCGTATGGGGTGTTGTGATGGAGAGCTCTGTGGTGAGGATAAAATATTATTGACAGTGTGGTAGGTCTAAGATTTGTGTACGGGCTTTATATACCGACATATAGAGCCTTCTAGAGTCCTCTAGAGTTTGCTGGGGAAGTCATAGTGTTTCGGATCGAGTCATAGAACGGCAAGGCTTGATCTGGGGTGTGGGCCTTCTTCTTAGATGGGTATTTACTGGATCCTCCAGGAGTCTCCCAATTCTCTTGAATGATTAGTAATTTCATCCATGAGAATTTTGAAATGTGTCTTTGGGCCCGCGGCTAGGCCTTTGATGGATTTTCTTGTGGCGAGGTATACGAGTGCTCCAAATATAAGATCATAAAATGAAAAATTCTCCAAGGACTTCAATTCAATTTGTTTAATTTCTCTTTTATTTGAACAAAGGAACCATTACAGGGCCTTGTCACCAATTATATCGACCCAAAATTCAACGCATGCTCGATATAAAATCACTTTTTTTTTTTTTTTTTTTTAGTTTCTCTCGCTCGCATACTACAATAACTTGAGTCAACTATTTGAGTACGGTTAGAAATCACATTTTATCTTTTAATGTTGAAGTGTCCGTCCAAATCAACTCTTGGATCAGTTCGTGTAAAAAAAAAAAATCATGGTTAGTTGAGACTGTCATTTTAGTATTATATATAACATTACTCTGACCATTAAGAAATACCAATTTTTTTAAAGAAAATAACTTCTATCATAAACTCACTCTTTTACAACCTCTAATAGGAGTTTGACGTGTCAACTTGAGACACCAAATAGAATAAACATGAAAACACCGGATGTTTGGAACAAACTAAACCCATTGTTTATCATTGAAAAAAAGTGGCATTGTTGCTCATTCAACAAAAACCACCAGATCCACATACATCCGCCTCCTCCACTGAACACTGCCTTCGAAATTAGTTGAAGGTGACCGCATCACCCTGCCCTACCTATGTAAGCATGATTTACTAATGATTTCTTCTTCCAACGGCCCACTACAAGTAACCCATTTTCACACACACTCTCTCTCTAGACAATTGACAAATTTTTTTGTTGAAAAATGCTACTAGTAGGATCTGTCACTTTTTTTATTATCCTAGAGTGACCGTAATTTTTAAAATTATTATTAAATTTTAATTAAATAATAATTTTAAAAGTCACATTATTTTTATAAAATAAAATAACATTAATATTTTTTTAGTTAAAAGCTAGAGGAAAAAACTTATTTGTTATAATAGGTACCAAAACTCATAGCAGCTCTTATTGTTAAAATTAGAAATTCGAATCTTCATATATTTTATGATATGTCAAAACTAGTAGACTAGACAATCTTTTCTTTTCTTTTTTCTTTTTTTTTTTTTCCCGCGTCTGCCACCGCATGCGTGTATATATATATATATATATATATATAAAAAGGTCATGCGAATCCAATCCAAGAAGAAAAAAAGAAAGGGAAGAAAAGACAAAGGTCCAGTGATGAGGTAGGTTGCACGTGCTAATCTAACTCAGCAGGTGGAAACATGAATCCCAACTGTACACTGTTGACTGTACCGCACGGACAGCAGTCAGTTAAAAGAAACATCTTTATGTGGGCCCCGCATCTTCATGTCTCCTCCGAGAATGCCCATGTCGCTTGTTGCCTCGGAAACAGTAGCGGCTTGCTCGGAAGGAAAGTTCCCTTTTCAATTGAATTTCCACATCATTCCCTGTTTTTCGGGACCAAAAAAATAATAATAATATACTACTAATTAATGCTAATAATATTAAAATGCTGAATACTCTCTGACTCTGTTTACCAAATCAATGCACTTTGAAAGAAAAGAAAAAAAAAAATTCAACAATTTTTTTTTTTTTTTTTTTTTTTCACATGTTCAGATAATAATGGATAGGAGATTCGATCTAGTAACCTTTATTTCATAAAGCGTGATCTTCAATTGATTGAGCTACCCCTTAAATTGGTGTGAAGGAAATTTTCTTTAATCTATTCTAATAAGTGACAAATATAAATTCAATGTGTTTGGATTTTTCAAAAATCTCAATGTTTGAGTTTCTAGGTTAATGACTGTTAAAAATATTAAATAAAACATATAAGATATGGCATTTGAGAATTAGGATCCTCTCCATTTCATTTGAACTGAAGAATATCCAGTTAGTTATAGTGGAGAAGTATTTTTGTCCCATCAAAAATCAGTTTAGACTGGAGAGGAATTTCCTCTAAATTAGTTTAGAAGAAATTGTTGTCAAAAAAAAAAAAAAAAAAAAAAGACACAGTAATGCTACATATTCCACTTTTATTTTACCCACATTTCATTGGATTAATATCTTAGTGCCTATCAGTTTTAGATCAAGTCTTGTTAAAATAAAAATAAAAATAAAAATTCAAGAGCTAATAAAAACTGTTACATTAGCTCAATAAGATAAAAGTGTACTATATAGCATTAGTAAAAAAAAAAAATTTTAAAAAAAAAATGATGGACATTGCCATTACCATCTTGAAATGCTATTTCTCTATCTCTCATCTATCTCTTTTTTTTGCAAACCCATTATTAGATCTGTAAAACTCTCATAATTTGAAAAGATATATGTTATAATGCAATAAAAAGATCATTTTTTACTCATAAAAGTCTTAAGTGGCAAAAGGTCATAGGTCCATCAGTGAGTGAGGCCACAACAACTATAATGGGGTCTATGACTTCTTGCCATCTTAGACTTTAATAGGCAAAAACTAATCTTTTTATTACACTATAGCATTTTCTCATTTGAAAAAGAGACGAATAAGAAAATGAGGAACACGAGGTCTCGTTCCCATAAAGCCAATGAAATGGGGTTAGGAACACTGCTTATAATAATAATAAAAGATTCAAAAACTGTCACACCTTTAAGTCTTAATATAGGGGTTAGGAACATTATTTATAATAAAAATAATAATAAAGATTCAAAAACTTGCACATCTTTAAGTCTTAATATAGAGGTTAGTTTTAGCTACAAGTCAAACCCCCACACATGCACATGAATAAAACTGGTTGGTAGCTGACCTGAGTAATGGGAAGAGTAGTTCAATTCTTCAATCCTTCATTGGGGATGTATATTAATAATACCATATCCCATTTCAGCTCTCAGAGATTCAAAATTATCCGCTCTACTTGTTTCCTACACCAAATTAGACTGCTCAAGTAGTGGGGGCAAGGCCGTTGGGTTAACAAAAATGGGCGCCGCAGAGTACCAGCCGCTGCTACTCGGCCTCGACTCGCATTCCCGGATTCCCGACTTGTCGTCCATCGCAATTGAAGAGTTCTTGGAGCACCAGCCGGTGGCCGTCCGATGGTGGCCGCGTTTAGTCGGGTGGGAGTCCAGGCTCCTCTGGCTTCTATCAGGCTCATCCATTATTGTCTCCATCTTCAATTACATGCTTAGCTTTGTCACCCTCATGTTCACTGGCCATTTGGGCGCGCTCGAGCTAGCTGGGGCATCAATAGCCAGCGTCGGAATTCAAGGTCTTGCTTACGGGATTATGGTATGCTTTCTACTCTGTACACTATTATACAACTGTGATATAAATTGGAATAACATGACAGTAAAAAGTTAAAAACTGATTTTCATTGCCACGCGTCGACAGTTGGGCATGGCCAGTGCTGTGCAGACAGTGTGCGGACAAGCATACGGGGCGAAGAAGCTAGCGGCAATGGGCATCATATGCCAGAGAGCAATCATTCTGCACCTGGGAGCAGCAGTGATCCTCACCTTCCTCTATTGGTTCTCTGGCCCAATCCTTGTGGCCATTGGGCAGTCGGAGAGCATAGCTGAGCAAGGAGAGATTTTTGCACGCGGCTTGATACCCCAGCTTTATGCATTTGCAATAAGCTGCCCAATGCAGAGGTTTCTGCAAGCACAGAACATTGTGAATCCTCTGGCATACATGTCTGTGGGAGTGTTCTTGCTGCACACTCTGCTCACATGGCTGGTTGTTTATGTTTTGGATTATGGCCTTTTGGGGGCTGCTCTCACACTAAGCTTCTCTTGGTGGATTCTTGTCGTTCTCAATGGACTTTACATTCTTTTGAGCCCCTCTTGCAAGGAAACATGGACTGGTTTCTCCATGAAAGCCTTCAAAGGAATTTGGCCTTATTTCAAGCTCACTGTAGCTTCTGCTGTCATGTTGTGGTATGTTACAAACATTTAATTTGCCTCTCTTTCTCTCTCTCTCTCTCTCTCTCTTTTTCTCTGTAGATTCTAATAGTTATCATGATGTGTTTTAATATAGTTTGGAGATATGGTACAACCAAGGATTAGTACTCATATCAGGGCTCCTCCCTAACCCCACAATCTCACTAGACTCCATTTCTATTTGGTATGTCAAATCTTATCTCTCCTCTGTTTTTTGTTTTGAGTAATCATATTTAACAGACCGTTATACGATTGCCATACAACTAGAATGACGTGGCAGCAAAAATTAGCTTTACCTTGTATAACAGTCTACTAAATTACATTACTCATGTTTTTGTTTTGCTTTCCTTTTTGCAAACATTGTAAACTAACTTGACAAAGTTGTAATGTGCATATAATTCAGCATGAATTACTTGAACTGGGACATGCAATTTATGTTGGGCCTTAGTGCTGCAGCCAGGTTTGTGACACAATATATAGAATTTCCATATATATATATATATTGCTCTTTTGCTTGTTCTATTGAACATAAGTAATACAATTACAAAGTAAAAAATAATGGGTTTCTGTTGGATCTGGCAGTGTTCGAGTGAGTAATGAGCTTGGGGCAGGGCATCCAAGGGTTGCAAAATTTTCAGTAGTGGTGGTGAATGCAACCAGCATCCTGATTAGCATAGTTTTCAGTGCAATTGTTCTCATCTTCCAAGTTGGATTGAGCAAACTCTTTACAAGTGACACTGAGGTTATTGCGGCAGTCTCTAGTTTGACTCCATTGCTTGCCGTTTCTGTTTTCTTGAATGGCATTCAACCTATACTCTCAGGTATTATTTAATAACATGCTATCCTCTCTCGCAGCAGATGAAATGAAATAAGAGAAAATGTTATTTAGTAGACTGAAATGACGTGACAGTAAAAATTATTATTTATTTACATTTGCTTTGAAATTTCAGGTGTGGCGATTGGGAGCGGATGGCAAGGTGTGGTGGCTTATGTTAACCTTGCCACTTACTATATTATTGGTCTTCCAATTGGATGTGTTCTTGGCTTCAAAACCAGTCTAGGAGTGGCAGTAAGTCCAATCTCTAGCTTCCTCTCTCTCTCTCTCACTATCACTTAAATCGTAATGGGATGGGTGTTAAATCACCACTTGTTCCAAAAACACGGATAAAAATAAATAAATTTAATTATTTAATCAATATCTAACGACGGAATGGTGGCGGGATTTGTCAGGGAATTTGGTGGGGCATGATCATTGGAGTTCTTTTGCAAACGGTAACTCTAATTATTCTTACCGCCAGAACAAATTGGAATGCTGAGGTAATTAATTTATTTTCATTTAGGTATCTGTAACGTAACTATATATATCAGAGTTTTGTTCTTGACTTTACCGGGTGTTTTCTCTTATATAGTTCTTGAGTGCTTCGGTTGCGCCCATTGCGCTATTTCAATGAACCTACATTCCCTATAAAAAGAATGCAAATATCAGATTTGGATTGCATTTGACATGTTTTTCTATAATGTTTTTGTAGGTTGTAAGAGCTGCTGAAAGATTGAAGAAATCTGCAGATGAAGAGAATTTAGACTTGGTGGTTGACATATAAAGCAACAGCACTGGGAGGAGACACCAAAAGGCAAAGAGCATGTGCTGAGCAAAAGTAGAGAGATGAGTTTTAGGCAAAGCTAATCGTAGGAAATTCTGTTCTTTTCGAAATTAGTTTTAGGGTTTCCTCTTTTTGCACAATTTTTTTTTATGAGTTACTTACGAAAGAAAAAAAGGTCAACTTGTGTCAAATATATCTTACAAGGATTAAGATCATTTACAAGGACCAAGGTCCTCTGGAGTTCCTAAGCAAAATGAAGGATCAAGATTATGCCATCTCATCAATCCGTTAATATACAACCCTATGATAACGATTAAAACAATGAACACACAAATGTCAACTGTCACAGATATCCCTAGGGTGGTGTAAAAAATTCTGAAAAATGGCCCACCCTACCGATTTGATTGGGTCGAGGTTCTACTACTACTCTCAAGACAAACATGTTTTTAATGTATTTTTTTTTTTTTTTCTAATTAAAGAATATGAGAGGACGACCAATTGTGGTTATTCTACCTATGAAAGTTGCTTAGGAAGACCTAAAGGCATAAACGGTGAAGAACTGTAGGTTAGGTGGCTAACACTAATCAAGAGTAAATGATTTCCATGTCAGGTTTCGAACTCATTCCCTGATGCATGCCTAATCACATGGGAATTGCCTTGATATCAATGAACCACTGCCACCGATGGTAAAAAAAAAAAAATGCTTACCATCGGTGGCAGTGGTTCATTGATATCAAGGCAATTCTCATGTGATTAGGCTACCGATGGTGAGCATTATTTGCAAGCATTCATTACCTTTTTTTTTTTCACTTTGACAAAACAAATGTTTTCACGAAATTTTCCAATTTATTTCATTAATGGTGGCATATAATCGACTCCAAGGGAAAAACATCTAGGCATACAGAATCAATGATGATACAATCAGGGGAAAAAGAAAAACGAAAAGTTGGATACTTTTTTCCCTTTTGTGTAAAACCACATAATATCCTTATCTAGTGAGCCCTATGGTTTATTCATCAGAGAAAGTAAGGATGAGTATGAAAAAGGCTTTGTATGGTTTGAAACAATTATTGTAAGAGTGGTTTAGGAAATTTTTGAATTGAAACGTATCAGAATTGGATCAGGCTTAGGTGCTGTTATGTTTTTTTTTTTACAGCACCTATGCTTTAGTTCTTTTAAGGGCTTGGATTCAATTTTCATTATTTTATGAAAAGGAGAGAGAGAAAGCCAAATTGAATCCTGGCCCTTAAAAGAACTACAACATAAGTGCTGTAAAAAAAAAAAAAATTAAAGTACCTAAGCCAAATCCATCATAATTGGGTCTCAACAAATGCCAAACAAACTGTTAGATGTATATTTTTCTAGAAGGGATATTGTGATGTCTTCCTATTCCATTCTTTTTTTTTTTTGAATGTGATGTCTTCCTATTCTAGAAACATGTTGAGGTATCCCTAATGAGCTGTGTGAGTGTTTTATTATTATCCAGAACATTGTGCAAAAACTTGAACATATATTGAAGAAAGGAATGTCTAATTAAGAGAGGGCTATAATGATAAAACCCATTGTTCAAATTAAAATCCCAATTAATTTTCCTTCTAAAACTCAAAGCTACTTTTTAAATTTGAGGGGAGTGCTAAATCTATAGGATTATTTTTTATATTTGTCCCCATTATTATCATTGAGGATTTTCTTGCCTATCTTAGCACATTCACCTACCATTCTACTCTAGAGTCTAAATACCACCATTGACTCATTGGGCATTCCCAATGGGTAATGTATTTGGGGTTTGTATTTAAAATGGCTAATTAAAAGTCCAATAAACACCTCCATTGACATATGTAAAGCAAATGCAAAAATGCATTTATGTTACAATGGCTCACCACCTGAATTGAGACCGTAGCTCAATGCTTAACTTTTTATTATTTCTCTCTCTTCCCTTGCTAGACAAGACATAGAGGTGTCTCAATTGAATGGTGCAGAGTTTTTTTTTTTTTTTTTTTTTGACATATCCACACAATAAAGGGAGGAAGAATTCAAACTAGTGACCTTCGCTTCATGAAGCATAGTCTCCAACCGATTAAGCTACTCCTTGGGGACGTAAATGGTGCGGAGTTGGATATTACAACAGTAGGCATAGGCATCTAATGCTGAACAACCTAAAATCCTTGCCTTTTGCCTTTCCCTTTCTGCTTCGGCTCATATTATTGTAATTTTTCTACTTTATCATTCATACTTCAGCACATAAACAATAATAGTTATACTCATTGGATCCGGATCCTCAACAATTTGTTGCCCAGACAAGATCAAAATCCTGGCCAGGCAACAAATTGCTGGGGTTCCGGATCACCTTTCTACAGGTGCATTAATTACCAAATTAAAATAGTTTCAAGTCACCTAGTTACTGAAGGCACAATTTATCAACTTGCCCTAGAAGTTGAGAACGCTCAAATTTACCTGCTGCAGTTGGAGCAAAGATGTTCTGCAGTTGGACCAAAGATGTGCAATAAGCAGTGTAGTTTTTAAAGATATCCACTGGCCATGAGAAATGACTTTGTTTTTGTATCATGAAGAGCAGAATGGACTCTCCTTCAAATGCATCATGACATTGCTGATATAATTTTCAAGGGTGAGTAATACAACTGTAATACAAAATACAACAATTTCAACTTCACAAATGTAAAGAATCTAAAGTATGTAGATCTTCTAAGCTTTTTCTATGATCACCATTGATGGTCTCTTCTGCATCATATACATCCTCATGATCGTCATCGTAATTCTCATCGATAAACCTGGAAACCCTGTTTACTCTTTGTTTGTTGCCAGATTGATCCAAATTTCTTGCAAGTTGGTCAGCTTCCTCTTGTTCTTCTGCTGTTTTAGCCAAAGACAACAGAATATTCTTTGCTTTCTGATCAGGAGGAAACCCACAAGATTCCATTTCCTTATACCAAACAACAGCACTGCCAAAATCCATGTTCTTGCCATATGCATCCATGATCGTGGTCAAGACCGTTTGATTTGCTTTGATACCACATGCCCGCATTTCCTCATATTTCTCCATCATCTTCTCAAGATTATTTATCTTTGCATACCCTTTGATCAATGTCCCGTACGTCACAACATTGGGTTCAAATCCATCTTGTTTCAGTCTTCTAAAGAATTTTTCAGCACCCTCCATGTCAGAAGCATTGACATAAGCCGATAACATAGTCGTATAAGAGCAAAGATCTGGTGTAAATCTGCAAATAAGAAACAACGATAAGAGTAGTGCACCCTTCTCATTGTAAAACAGAGCAAATCTACAGGGGTATATATTACTGCTATTAATATCATAATATCCAGACTCCTTGACATTATTTTCCATCTAGATGCACATGCATTTGGTGATTTGCATCAATACTTCCTCATTCTTAACAAAAAAATAATAATCATATTGTATGATCCTTCGCTTCATCACACATTTGAAAGGATTACAACAAAGAACATTTTTCGAGGCTTTCTACTTACCAACTATATATAGGGGTGATTGGACTTATCTAACTAATCAACGTTTTGAATGAACTTTTACAGGGAATCCTTGTGCTTGAAAGAGAAGTTACAAATAGTTGACTAAATCGAAGCATAAAGGAGAATAACAAAATGAATCAGTTCACTACATTTTTTTTAAACAAGTAATTCAATCTTATTAGAAAAGCACAGAAGCAACCCTAGTACCCTAGTACACATGAAGTATACAAGAGAACTACCTATTAAAGATGAAAAAAAAGTTCAAAAAATTAGATACGCTAGAACATTGTAGACTATTAAACACCACTATCCATGTATAATGGGGTTTAAACATAATACTTTTTACTTCTACCACTGAAGTCTCTTGATCTTCAAAGCTCCTGTTCTCTTCAAATACATCACATTAAACACAAAGGAGCCAACCTCCAAACTTCCAAAATCTTACAGCTTTCCACCTAACCTCTCCAACCCACCACAACTCTCTTACCCTTCTAGGTATAACTCAACCAACACCAAAAATATGGAAAAGCGAACTCCATACAACACCAATCCACCATCATGACGTTCATCTTCCTTAGTTATCCAAAGTCAAGATTCTCCCTAATGCCACCGTCACAAAGAACACCACTCTTGAAGGATCCTTAACTCTCTTAATACTCTTCCAAGGAAAAGGGAAACTAGCAGCAATGGATAACACATGATAATAGGACCTCACTTCAAACTTTTGCCTTTTGGAAGGGATCCAAACATATTCTATCTTCACCTCCTTGCTTCAATCTGATAGGATACAACAACTCAAGGGAAGAAGAGGCCAAATCTACCTCCCTATCATGCACTGGTCTGTTAAAAAAATATATTTCATTGAAGATTTCCATTTCGAAACTGCATATGATCCACCACCCACGTGCAGTACCAAACAAGTCTAGAAAAGAAATCTTCAGAAGCTGTTCCCCACACTACAGATCATGCCAAAACCTAACCTTTGACCCATCTCCCACCTCATATCTAACAAAACTTGAGAAAACTCCCCCCCGCCATAAGAGCTCAGTTACACTGAATTAGGTTTCTTACCCCAAATCGAGCTGACTTCATTGAAGTACAAATTCTCAACCATTTAACTAAATGAAACTTAAACTCATCACCAATTCCTCCCCGTAAAAAATCCCTTTGAAGTTTTTTAAGCCTATTAGCCACACCTACAGGAATAGGGAAGAGGGGCAAATAATAAGTAGGAAATTGGAAAGAGTTTTTTTATCAAAGTCAACCTGCCTGGCTTAGACAAATAAAGTCTCTACCAACCAGCCAAACGACATTCAATTTTTTTTCAATAATACCATTCCAAATAGATGTAGCCTCATAGAAAGCTCCCAAGGGAAGACCGAAATACTGTCCTGTCCATGTGTTATTGCTTCCATCAACCTATCACTCATAGACATGCATGCAAATGTGCTGTGACAGGTGACATTTGAGTGGTAAAACCTGTCTTTTTGAAATGATTCACTAATGCAATTTCCTGGCTGATATCAAACATCTATTAAAAATTAAAAAATTATCACAAGAAGTTTGAGACTTAAGACCGAGGCAGTAATGCCTAAACATGGATGGCCTCATGGAGGACACTTATTACCAAACATCTGCTAGGCCCTACCCAGAATATCGTTTTTTTTTTTTTTTTTTTTTTTGATAAATAGGGTATACGGGTTGTTCGTATCATCAATGTAGGGTATACTAGCCCAGCACACGGATACTTCCCGTCACGACAAAAGAAAAAGGCCTCGGCTGCCTTGGTAGCATAAATGCGTACAGCCAATGCAACGAGTGGACAGATGAGAGACGGTCGACCTTGAGTGACCCGGTTCTGTAGCACTCGCTGAAAGAGAGGTTCAACATTTTCCAACGTCAGCAAGCAACTAACGTCAGAGTTGCCTAAGGCCCTTTTCTTTTGTAAAGAATATTGTTTACAGACATCAACCTATATACTTAATTTATCTGGACAGAGCTTGACAGAAAGAAAGAAAGAAAGATACAGTTGAAATATCTAGTTAAATTTTTTTATCTAATTTCTGAAACAGGTCATCTCCTAAAAAGAGTCATGGTGATGCAGCATAGGTTATCATTCTATTGAACATTACTGAGCACAATGGAAAGAGTCTTGTCTCTGAGAAATCAACCACAATAAGCCTCGACATTTTCCAATGAATTCTTTACTTGTAAAAGTGTATACAGCAACATGGGTTAGAAAATAGAGAGTGACCACAATGCAGGTAATGAAAACTTCACCTGTCCCTTCTCATACTCTTAAACACGGTGCGAGCTTGCTCCACCATCCCAGAAATAGCAAATGCATCAAGCAGGATATTATAAGCTTTGCGGCTCGGTCTGTGGAAAAGACACAATGACAGGTATTGTAATCTTCAAAAACCAATGGTGATCTCTAATAACAAATTTTAGTTAGCCATTAATTGGCTAGTCAGTTTCCATCAGCTTGACTCGGCAAAGTAATTAGAATAATGTAACCACAACCCAGAAACTAAAAGCTCAGAATTTTGTACAACAAATATTGACAAGAAACAAGGCCACCACTCCTAACCCAATTTCAAGATAAAGTTTGTAATATAAAGTTTTAACCAGAGTTCATAACGCGATTATAGACTGGGTTCTGTTTCATTGACCTCATTTGGGGGGATTGGATTTCATAGACTTTCTAGAGCGCCAAAAGATACAAAACAGAGATGATAAGCCAAGTTTATTCCTTCAAATTCAGAAAGCAAACATGATTCGTGCACCCAAAACAAAATTAGAGGGTTAGGGTTTTAGTGTTATTGGGTTCAGGTCAAGACAGGTCAACTTGCTGGACAGTGGACCCGATTAATAAACAGGTCAAATTCATGTCAACCCGAAACTAACCCGTATAATTAAATTACAAATTGATTATTAATTATAGTAATGAATATCGATTATCAAATTGATTGTCATGAATCCAATTGTAAAGGTGTATCATTAATAAAAAAATTATGCCTATAAGATATGAACTTGTGTTAATTAGGTCAGATCAAATATTTGTGTCAATTCAACCCATTTATATTAAACAGTTTGAAACAAGTCAGCTCAACACAATTTGTTTATTAAACGAGTTATGTGAGTTGTGTCGTGAAATCCATTTAATTAAATGGATTGTGTCAAGGTTGAGGGGTTTAACACAATTAATTAAATGGGTCGAGTTCAGATTGACTCATATAGTCCTATAATCATGACTAAATATGACACAAACCGGACCCATGAACCCAAATTGCCACGCTGCAAAATATGTGCAGAGGAGCCAACCGACCAATTTAGCTTCACTAGGTTCAGTGAAATTGGGTTATATGAGTTTAACTGATACAGCAGAAATATACAACCCATTCTGCTGAGATTTAACTTTCAAAACCTCGGTCCTTGTAATAGAAGAAAAGTTATGAACGTGCCTACACACCTGACACCAGCATCAAGCATCTCCTCAAAAACAGCTAGTGCTTCTTCCTCCCTTCTTGCTTTCCCATAAGCATTAATAAGTAAGGCATAACTGACAACATCAGGTCGAAGACCAGCTCTTTGCATCTAAAATTCAGGCATATACTTCAAAAATCTGATGAATTTAATATTAACAAAAAATTAAAAGATGGGGAGGGCAGAAAGATAAAAAATCAAAGAGTATTAAAAAATAAAAATAAAACTACCCTTAGAAAGCTCAGAAAACATTCAAGAACGGCTCTTTCATAGTTACAACCTTGTCATGTGATATTAGCATGTGCGTCCCTTATGACTTGTGACTACATGAAGTCATTCACTAATGCCACAGGATAAGAGATTCAGTGCTTTAAAATTATGGTAGGAATTTTGTATCAATTTCCACAAAAAATATCAACTTGATGACCATTAAAAACTAGTTCTCTTCACCTGAATGTGTTTCTGCATCTATTTACATAGAATTTTTTTTTTTTTTTTTTATGTAGGGGAACCTCTCCAAGGCAAGGCCCTTTGGACCCATCCCTACAGAGTAAACCCAAGTCCCGTGCACCACACCCTCAAAAGTTTCCCTACACGAGGCTGGTTAAATCGCTGGCTTTTCACCAGGGGCTGTGGCCCTAATGAATTGTTTGCACCCATGAGGTGTTGAACCTTGGGCCTTGAAAGGAGCAAACCCCAAGACCAAGGCCTCTACCACTTGGGCCAACCCCTTGGGGTTATTTACATAGAATTATGATAAGCCTTTTCCTCTTTTCATGATAAGTGAAAAACCACGAATAACTTATCACGTTTCCATGTCTACCACATAAAGATGCTAATTCTAGTCGATGAAAAAGGCCATAAAAAAATTTAAGCTTACTAAGGCTTGCCAATCCCTCAAATCTCAATACAAACCTTTTTGTATTACTTATCTACACACTGCATTTTAGGAAAAAACCGTAAAGATAGATGTCAAACCCATTTTTCCCATATTGGTCTGCTATATTAATTGTGTCCATCAAGAAAGAAAATGCCAACCATCTTGTTTAGAATGAAAATAACAGAGAGGATCTCCTCCCAAATTTTCATATGCCCTATTTGAGAACTTCAACAAAGAACATGTTATCAGCAAGTAGACTAAAGCAGGTATGAGGGAACTATATTTCATTATTGACACTTATTTCATGATATATTTCAGCTATATGAAGTCAGAAAGTATTTTAACTTTACCTTGTCATATATCTTTGAAACTTCTTTGTAATTTGTTTCAAATGACATTAAGCTATTATAAGTAACTGTCGATTGCTGAACTCCTCGCTGAGCCATCAGTGCAAATATTTTTCGTGCTTTATCATAACTCCCAGCCTTCTTATGCATATAAATCATCATGTGAAACATCTTTTGGTCTGGCTTCAAAGGTGATTTTTCTTCATTCAAAAGGGTCTCAAAAATTTCTTCAGCTTCCTTGAACTTACTTGCCTGTAGTAGCTCCAGTTAGTCATGAAATTGCAAGATGAGACAAACAAATCCATATATTAAGTTGTAAATATTGGTGGCTTATATAAAGATAGTTCCAATTCTGAATTATATTCAGGTTACAGAGTCACTACCACTGTCAAAAACAACTTACAAAGAGGGAATTTAACAAACAAAAAACAAAGACTCATCCCATCTATGCATATATTGTGGTGCCATAAATATACTGTGATCTGTACTACATGGAGTTGAGCATGGGTGTCAGGTATGCAACATGCCCAGGCGTTCAATTTGTGTGTTTTGAAAAAGTTGTCACCATTTTGGGGTGTACACTAGCCATACCCCAAACATGTCAGGCCTTTATCTAGTCAAAACTTGGAGTTCCATCAACTTCCGGTTCTAGATTTACAGTCATTAAATTCTTTGTAGGCTCAGTATCTGTCAAATCTTGGACTATCATCAACTTTCACTTTCAAAGTAGTAGAAGAATACTACTACTTTCTAGAGCAGGTTATGTCAAGTCTCAAAAATGCCTATTATGACAAATTTGGATCTTAACTTTCAATGGATTGAAGATCTTGTCAAATGTTACAATGTTTTACAAATAAGTTTGTCACTCATAAATGAGTTGGTATGCTCAAGTATGAAAGAGGATTTCCAAACAAGGAGATTTTTATGCAGGGAAATGGTACCCCTCTTCACATGCTAAGTTTATATGATTATTGAAAGTTTAAATTAGTAAGAATGAGCATGTGTAAGTTGGAACCATATTTAAAAAATAAATTAATTAATTAATTAAAAAAAAAAAATCGGCATAAGAGAAAGAAAGAAGCACAATACTGAGCTGGAATGGAGTGCATCATACTGAAGTACATTGAGATGCTATGTTTGCCATGCTGAGTGCACCAAGTAGTTAATCAGCCGGCTACGATGCATCCGTAGCCATGGGTGTTATTCGATCCTCAAAGGTTGGATCGCACAACCGCATGCATACAGCCATAATACCATGTGAGGCCATAATTAACAAGAGAAAGAAGAAACTTTATTGGTTTAAAAATGATGATTTATGTCAAGTTTGATGAAAGGAAGTTAATTTTATGAAATATTTTTCTGAACTTATGTTTTTGTTAAGAAAGATTTATAATGGAAATGTTTTAAGTTCATGTTTTGTTATAACAATATGTATTATGTCAACTGAACTCTTGTCTTATTTTGTTAAATGATCTTTCTAAACCAACTGTTTTGAAATCAGTTGGGAGTATTACTTGTTGAACCTTTCACTCATATTTTGTTTTTCTCCCTTTTTAGGTTATGAGACGAGCGAGATAGGAAGCCGGGATGCTTAGGCTTAATTGGGGGGAATTGCATTCACATGTTATGTTTCTTATTAATAGAGAAATGCTAAACGTCATTCTCCTAACCATCTCTCAACCATCTCTATGCATATCTTTTTTAAATTTACCATTGAATATGTAGGACCCACATATAGACCTTCAAAACCAATGGTGGACTTGAATCCATTTGAAAAAAAGATAGTTAGGAGATGGTTAGGAGAATGAGGTCTAGCATTTCTCTTATTAATAAGTGCCATAGGGCACAGTTGAAAACCACCTTTAAATATTTAAATTTTTATTATGACATTTGATATGTTTTGACCTTATGCTTCCGAAATAAATTTTTCATATCATGCATTTTAGTGGTTATTTAAATGCTCTGAGTTTCCTAATATGTAACATTTGCGCCTCTGAGGCTTTAGGGTTAACAAACCTACCCTTAACGGGCTGGGGGTGTTACAAAAACCACATAGGAATGTTATACGCATACTCACACACAGAGCCACCCACCCACCCTGACACACAAACAATCTAGCAAAACATAATTAGATCATAAGCTATTTTGTTTGAGTAGAAAAAAGTTTATAGAATAGAACAGGTTAAACAATATTAAATCTTGTTTATTATTTATAAGAGCAAACGCTTGTATTTATCTTATTGCAATTACAGAGTTCAATTGATGATAAACACAACCCATACTCCGAAATGGCACTTCAAGTGTAAAAGGGGAAAAGGTAATTGAGGAATCTAGCGCCTGAATCATCAAGATATCTAGTGCAGAATAAAAGATTTAAGGTTAGAGCCTAAATTATAGATTTTTAGAGATGATAAGAAGTTCAGTTGAAGAAGGTTTTAGAGCTATAGGCTAAAAAGTATTACCTCAACAAATGTCTTAAGTATTATTTGATATGTCAAAGCTGAAGGTTCAGGACCTGAAGACTGCATCCTTCGAAATATTGCTTCTGCATTATTGCATCGGCCTCCTCTTCCATACGCTTCCATAAGAGCAGTCTGGGCTATCACACTCGGTGCATACCCTTTCTTACTGATCAAGCCCAAAATTCTCTCTGCCCGGTTGAAGTTCCCTAGCTTTCCATAAGCTGTAATAAGCATGAGGAAATCCATTTCACTGAATTCCCACCAGCTCTGAGTCCTGAGCCATTCAAGGATCTAGAAAAGCAAAATTAGAAAATTTAACAAGCTATTAGATCATCAAAAGGATATCACCACCAAAATAACAAGCTTAAGAACAGCATAAGTCATTGTCCTTTATAGAAAGAATGAATGGGAAAAAAAAATCCAAATGATGCGAACAAAAAATACCCCTTGATACAAAAATGAATTATAAAGTTAAAGAGTATCATTACCATTTCGGCTGCTGAAAAGTTACAAATGACTTCAAGCAGGTATCCGAATCCTTTTTCACAGCATTTTGATGCAAGATAAACAAATTTGATTTACCATTTCGTGCATTTCTATCTCTTCAATTACACTCCAATTCCAATTACTAAAAGATTAACACTTGACACTCTAAAAGCACACAAAAATAAAAAATAAAAACAAGCGTCAGTGCATATACCTCCCCAACAAGGTTCCATTTTCTTAGCTGCTTAAATCTGACCAAGGTCCCAAGCACAACGTCTCTAGAAATGGCCTGCTTTCCATCCCTCTCACGTCTCAGCACCGAAACCGCAGAGCCCGTCTCCTCAATTTCGTTCATCAGTCTCCTCCAATTCTTCTGGTCCGCTTCGTCGGCCGCGTCCCGGAAAACCTCCGTTTTCTTCCGCTTCTGCAACAACTTCCTCGGCGCCAACATTCCCATGCTAACCACCGAAACTCTTCCCCGTATCTTAACATTGGCGTCCAAAGAATTCACATTTACACTCGATTTCCTGAAAGAAAGAGCCCCCACAAATGAATTCCTAGATAGCAATACGATATTGAAAATTATTATTACTTTTTTCACTTCTTTTTCTGGGTTTTATTGGGGTTTATCAAATTGCACACAGAGAGAGAGAGAGAGAGCAAACCCCCAATTATTAAGCGGAGCTGAAGAAAAAAAGGGCTTGAGAAATAGCGTTTGAGGCATTGAGAGAGAAAGGATATCTGTATGAAGACGCTGCAGACTCCGAGAGTGGCGTCTGATGTTTATTGGAAGAATCTTATCCGTTAGACACTACTTCTGGGCTTCTTGCCGATTCTTCGGGCGGGTTTTGCCATTTCTTTTTCTTTTCTTTTCTTTACATTTTCTTTTAAAATCATGAATAACATTTAATATGATAACTTTAAAAGAGAAAAATGAGGAGTCATTTTTTTAATATTATTGGTCCTCTCCGCCTCCGGTCCAATTTTTGCAAATTCATCATTAGATTTGTGAGACTAATAAGAAAGATTAATAATGTGTCTCAATGAAATTATATTTATCAATTCAGTATTTGTTATAAATTAAAAATAATAATAAACACTTGTATAAGGAAAAAATATAAAAAAGCCCATCAACAAACCGTCTTTTTAAAAGAACCTCATGAAGTTTAAAAGATGGTAAAGTGGTATATCAAACTACTAAAGTTTGTCAAAAATGTCACTTTTTCATTATATTCTTATAATACCCTTATTCTCTTAAAAATTGAAATAAAATAAAAAAGAAAGGGGTGGCTACTGCCACTAGCCTAGGCCACCCCCTAAATTTGGTTGGGTAGCCGCGCGCCACCCCTGGCCACCTCTGAGTGGCTCATCGACCACATCTGGTGTGATCAAGGGTGATGTTTGACCACATTCATTGGCTAAGCCAGATCTAGGGTGTGGCCTTCGCCACCCCCACCTTTGGGGTGGCTTGTGCTGGCCAAGGGTGGTGGCAAGCCACATCTTTCCTTTTTTTTTTCTTTTTCCCTTTTTAAAAAAAAAAATTTTGAAAATTAATTTTTAGTTTTTTATAGTTTAATATATTTATATATTTTTTTATTAAGAGTGACACGTGTCAATGTTGCCATTTTATTAGCATTGACATAACATTTAATATAATTCGTCAAATGTTTTAATGGAATTTGACTCGAGTGACTAAAATTTTTTTTTTTTGCATATCCTATGGACATTTGAAGGTCACTTTCATGCGACATTAAGCGATTTGCAATTTAGGCCAACAATTAGGTTTAATTTTACATTTATCCCTATTTTTTATATCGCACAAACAATTTGTAATCTAAGCTAACTATCATGACTAACTTTTTATTTTTCCCCGAAAAAAAAAAAAACTTTTTTTTTTCTATTTATCCACCCTTTTTTTTTAAAAAAAAAGATAGTTTAGTTTAGTTTTTTATTTTATTTTAGGTTTTAAGAGAATAAGAGTATTATAGGAATATAATATAATAAAAAAATAAATAAAAAATAAAAAAAAAAAAAAAAAAAAAAAAGTGACATTTTTGGCACATTTTGATAGTTTGATGTACCACTTCACCACACTTTACACTTCATGGGTTTTTTAAAAAACAATTGTTAGTTAAGGGACTTTTTTATATTTTTCCCATAAAACTATTCTAAACCATGTCTTAGTGTAGTTGGTGTATATGTAATATATATACACACATATATTATCTCATTTAACTAATCCATTTTTCTTTCAAATTTAATTAATTAAATCTTAAATAATAAATCATTCATGATGCGAATCAGGGCCTAGTTCGAACCAACTATTTCTCAAATTGAACTGAGAACATAAAATTAGATGTCGAATATATTTTTTTGAATATATTTGCTTTAACTTAAATCCAATATTTATACCAAAGTATTCTTTATCATCTTAATAAATTTCTTGGGTATTACAATGCTTGTTAGCATAACATCAGGTTAACATACCTAACTGATGATGCTGACTAGATTAACTCGTGGGAGAAAATACATTTTACCCCCCTCAACTATTTACCCATTTGCACTTTTACCTCTAATGTTTAAAACGTGACACTTGACCCCTCCTCCCTCCCCTAAACTTTCAAATTATTGCAATTCAACCATTCTAGCTTTTATTTATTTATTTTTTATTTTTTTCAAAATGCCCCCATCAAATATTTTATTTAAAAAACAAAAACAAAAAGAAGAAATATGCTCGGGTGGTCGAACCATCCCATAGGGGGTGGCCGGCCACCCCTTTGGCCTGGTGGTGGTTTGGCCACCCCCAGGCCGACCATCTGGGGGTGGCCGAACCACCCCCTTGGGCTTTGGGGGTTGTTGGGCCACCCTTAAGCGGCCAGTCTGGGGGTGGCTGAACCACCCCCAAGCCACCCTGTGGGGTGGTTCGGCCACCCCAGCATATTTCTTCTTTTTTTTTTTTTAAAGATTTTGTTTTTTTATAAAATATGTTTTAAAAAAAAATTAATTAATTTTAATTTTAATTTTAATTTAATTTTTTATTTTTAACTTGGGATGGGGCATTTTGGAAAAGAAAAAAAAAGAAAAAAAAAAAGAAAAAAAAAAAAAGCAAGAATGATCGAATTGCAACAATTTGAAAGTTTAGAGGGGGTCAAGTGTCACGTTTTAAACATTGAAGGTAAAAGTGCAAATGTGTGGATAGTTCAGGGGGTAAAATGTATTTTCCCATTAACACGTGTATTCAAGTTAGTTTGTTAGTAAGTTAGTTAACGGTTGTAATTGTTTACACATTTGTATACTTTGTTTCTTGTGTAAGAAAATAGAGTATATAAAGCTTACATTTAGATTCATTCAATGAGAATACGTTGATTTTTCTCCCATTACATCTTGTTTACACTAGATCTGATATGGTATCAGAGCTCTTCATTATTTTTTGAAGGTTCATCACTGGCGATTCCCGAAGCTATTCTCATTTCTTCCTCTTATTCATCCTCCTTCAATTTTCTTATAGATAACACTTCTAGCCCTTTCTTCTTAAACAATGGTGATAATCCAAGTGTGTTGTTAGTTCCTTAACCATTAGCTGGTGAGAACTACAACACATGGAGCTGATCCATGATCATGGCTCTTATTGCAAAGAACAAGTTGCAGTTTATCGATGGATCTCTCGTTAAGCCTTCCAATTAGAATGGACCTAAGTTTTGGTCTTGGATGAGGTGTAAGAATATGATACTTTCATGGATTGTCAATATGGTGTCAAAGGAGATTGCTACGAACATTATCTACATCACCAATTGTCAAGATATGTGGTTGAATCTGAATGAACGATTCTCACAGAGAAATGGACCAAATGCTTTTCAGCTTTAGAAATCCATCTCTACTTTATCACAGGATAGCCAATCGGTATGCTCATACTTTACTCACCTTAAATCTCTTAGTGATGAATTGCGCAATTATAAGCCCTTTTCTACATGTACTAGCGTCCCTGCATGCTCTTGTGGAAGTCTGAAGTCTGTTAACAGTTACTTTAATCAACCATATGTGTTTTAATTCTTGATGGGGTTCAACGAGTCTTTTTCACATATCAAATGACAAATCCTCTTGATAGATCCATTACATCCAATCAACAAAGTTTTTTTGTTCATTGTCCAAGATGAAAGTCAAAAGGGAGATTTCAATAGGATCTACAATCCACAACACTGCAGCCTTGATGACCAAATCTGCACCTGTACAACAGAATAGGTTTATTAAACAGTTCAACTGAAAGGAAAGACCAATTTGTACAAATTGTGGCATTGCTAGTCACATAGTTGATAAATGCTTCAAGTTACATGGTTATCCTCCTGGATACAAGTTCACAAAGAGGCCTTCTCCAAGTGTTCATTCAGTTACTCAGATTCAGGAAGATAGTAATTCTAAATTTTCACAAGTACCTCAGCTGTCAATCACTGCAAAACAATGTCAAAAGCTTATGGAATTCCTACAAACCAATCCTCATCAAGTTTCCACCAATCAAGAAGGTTATTTACCTACAAACCAAGATCACATCATTTCAAATATGTCAATTAACATTTCTCAACATTTTGTCATTAGTGTTTAGTATTTTGTTTTTCATTCAAATTCTATTCTTAATATTCATAAGCTAGATCCAAAGGATAGTCATTAGATTGTTGACACAGGTGCAACTGATCATATGATCAGTTGTGTTTCCCTCTTTACAACCATCACTGCAATTGTTTCTACTTATGTTAAACTTCCTAACGGTGATTTGGTTTTTGTCACACACATAGGCACAATTAGAATATTAGAATATCTTATTTTACCTGATATGTTTTGTGTACCTTATTTTTCTTTCAACCTTATTTTTGCTACAAAACTAATCATACATCTCAAATGTTGCCCCATTTTCATCGACAATCACCGCTTTATACATAATTTGGTCAAATGGAAATCGATTGGAGTGGGTGGGAAAGATGAAGATTGTTTTACTTGATGTAACCGCTTGCACAATCTAGGGTTCTTTCTGCTTCTCTCAAAGATCATTCCACATACTTATGGCATTATAGGCTAGGTCATTTCTCAACTTCTAGAATAAATCGGTTGCATAATTTAATTCCTTCCATTTCCATTGATTCAAAGAAAGTCTGTAATATTTGTCATTTGACAAAACAGAAACGATTATCTTTTCTTGTCAGTAATAAAGTTTCAACACTCTTCATGTATCTTCAACTTCTTACTAGTTGATATCTTCATTAAACCACTAGATTTTGCGCAGTTTCATAATCTCTTATCCAAGATGAACATATTGGATTTATTTCGTCTTGAAGGGAGTAACAACATATTAACAAACTTTCCTAATTGATAATGCTAACTAGATTAACATGTGTATTCAAGTTAGTTAACATAGTTTGTTTGTTAGTAAGTTAGTTAATAGTTGTAACTGTTTACACATTCACATACTCTATTTCTTGTGTAAGAAAACATAATATATAATATAAGCACATTCAATGAGAATACGTTGATTTTTCTCATGTATTATTTTGTTTACACTAGATTTGATGTAGCATATGGACTTCTAGCAATTTTCTATTTCATTCATTAAAAAACATAAGTATCCTTAATAAAACAAATGTAGGATACACCAGACATCGACCATGTTCATTTTCTTCTCTTGTCATTCACATGGCAAAGCTGTAGTTGTCCGATCCAACTTTTCCAAAATAAGAAAAAAAGAAAGAAACAAGTCATCATATGGTAAAATGAAAAAAAAATATGAACGTTGGGCCCGGTCCCCTAAACTGGACAAAGACGACGTGGCAAAAAAGCCTTGCGAGCGTGTGCGCAAGTCATTGCACATTTTTGCACGCACAAACATAAACAAAAAAAAAATTCGACTTTTTTCCTCTCCCGTTTCGAAACGACTCAACGCACGTTTGCCTTTAGATCCCATCTCTCTCCCCAACCACCGGTTTATCTGAAAGCTGTTGCCGTTGATCCCCACCGGCGGTTTCATCGCTCTCCGGTCTCACGTTTTCACCCGCAGCGATCTGATACGACCAAATTCAAAGGAGCACAGCACACTCTCTCGTCATTCTTTGCTAGTGCGGCTGGCGTCCTTTTTCGCTTCCGCTCTGCTTTGAAATCTCCGAAGTCTTCCATTTCAAGGTTTCATATTTTCGCTTTTCTGTTTTGTTCGTTTACCTATTTCTCTGTTTGTTTGGTTGCTTGCGTTTTCGCCTGATATTGCAATAATGTGATCAGAGAATTTGGTGGGTGATCATGGAATCTATCGGTAGACTGTATTGAAGTAGAATTCGTATAATGTATCTGCATTGTCACCGATTATTTTTCTCTCTTGTTCTTAACGATTATTTGCAAGGATCTGGGAATGATGTTGGTTGATGAGGAAAATTATTCGTTCTCCTCACTGTTTGGCTGTTGAGAAAGCCTTACAGAAAAGGAAAGAAAAAGAAATAACATTTTCTATTTTGTGCTCACCAGTGGGTGCTTTATCGAAGTTTGGGGGAGATTATGAATATTTTGGGTCCCACGTTGTGAAAGCTGCATTTTCCCGTTTACAACAGGAAAGGCTTAAAGCAACCCATAAAACAGAAAACAAAAAGCACCCACTGCTGTTTCACATTTTTCCAACTTTTTCGTCATGTAAGACGATAGTTGTACGAAAAAGCATTTGGGTACAATAATTAATTATCTGTTCGGTTTCTGAGAAAATTATGAAACGGAAAGGAAATTGGACTTCCCAGTTTTTGTTACACAATATATTTGGTTTCTCACACCTACACGAACGTCTCTCTCTCATCGGCCATAATTTACTCGGACCCTTTGAAACCGACGGCACACCAATCTCGGAAATTTGGTTCCCATTTAAGCTCTCATTTGCAGCCGATTAATCTTAGATTCTTTCCCTCCGGTAAGAATCCACTTTCTCTCCCTCAATATTTTTTTTCTTAAAGATTTTTGCCTTCCCAAAAGTTGTCGATGATGCCCGTCATGTCCCAGCGTCTGAGACATTGAGTTACAAAGCGCAAAAAGCTTTCGTCTTTGAAGCCAGGAGGTCCAAGAATTTGGTTTCTGATTCATTTTTGGCTTCTGGGGTTTCCACACTCTGGTAATTAATTAAGGGTTTATTCTTGAGTTCCTGGGATTTTAGATTCTTTTTCCCATGCTTTGTATAGTTTTTCGTTTTTGGGATTTACTTTAAATGGTGGGTTCTTTGATCGAATTTGATTGAAGGACCTTGTTGGGCTTGGAAATATTGATGGTTTGTTATAAGTTTCAGTAAAAATTTAAAAATTTAAGGCAATAAGAAACAGGTCCGTGAGTTTCTTGTGGGCTTTCTCAAGTTTTTCGAACAATGTCTATTGCTGGTGTTGCTCTGAGTTCGATTTGCAAGGATCCAATGGATTATCGAAACCGGAAAGGATGAATGTTTGAAAATATGAGTGTTGTCAATAATATAATAAAAAAATAATGAAAAATGAAATTTAAAGAAAGTAGAAAAAAGAATAGAAAATATGTTGTAGTGTGTATTGAAAAAGTAGTAATTAAAGTAGAGAATTGTACTTTTTGGTTAGTTATTTTAACTAACCTTGCTGGAGATGCTCTTAGTGCATGTGTGGTGTATTTGGAATTTGTATGCCAATTGTTTTTTTGTTATTTTTAACATGTTTCTGACTTATATAACACGGCACAATTGCTTTTTGTCTGCTTATTGGGAAAAGTTGTATTTTGCTTGTTTGTAAAAGCTGCAGCAGTCAAACTCTCGGGGTCTAGTGTTAAAGAAATAAAGGTTATGGGAAAAAATAAAATTTATGAAGAAAGGTGTCACCAAAAGCTGTAGGGAGCCGATTCATGGAGTTTGGAGAGCATGAGATAGGCATCGAGGTTCGAGAAGTCTATGCAAATGGCGTTTGGATGAAAACAACAGAAGTTGAAGCAAAGCTTGATGAGGGAAACATTCAAGAAGCCGAATCTTCATTACGAGAAGGCTTATCGCTCAATTTTGAGGTTAGGATGTTCAAGTTTATGATGTTCTTATCAAGTGAACATTCATGCATTTTCATTTTTATGTTGATAATAACAAGCAATTAGATAGAGTTTGTGTTTTTTTTTTTTTTTTTTAATAAGTAATTCAATTTTATTAAAAAGCGCAAATGGGCACAACCCAAGTACACATAGAATATACAAGAGTGACACTCACTTAGGGATAAGAAGAACAAAAATTCTAGAATATTAGAAACGCGAGAACTATTGATAGCAACCGTCCACCCATAAAGGGTCTTGAACAATATGTTTTTCAACTCTACTACCATTTCACAATGTTCGAAGTTTCGGGAATTGTGTTCTCTCGAGGTACACCACAACACACAAAGGGAAGCCATGCTCCAAACTTCTAAATTATGGTGATTGCCAAATTGGCCTTTCTAACTAACCAATAACTTCAACACTTGTCGGGGCATTACCCCACTCTATCGCAAAACACAAAAAACCAATACCCACAAGTCTCTAGCTACTTCGCAATGGAACAGAAGATGATTGAGGGTTTTTCCACCCTTCTTGCACATGCAACACTGTTTCATCAGTATGACATGTATTTCTCAGATTATTCAAGGTCAAGATCATCCCTAACACTGCTGTCTAAACAAAGAAAGCCACTCTAGAAGGTGCCTTGCTTCTCCAAATGCTTTTCCAAAGGGAACGAATGCCCAGTGGGAGGGCTAAGTGTTTGATAAAAGATCTGACCTCCAATGATCGCCTTTTGGAGGGGGTCCAATAGATCCTATCATTGCCCCTTTGACTCAGAGTACAAGAGTTTGAAGAATGAAGTGTCCAACTCCATCTCCCTATCATGTCTGCATTTGATGAATGTAATTTTTCACCAATAGGTGTTATTCGAAAGCAGCATATGCCTACCACCGAAGCTTCTTTAAAGCATGCAATAATAATCAACACCAAAAAAGATTCCTTTAGGGTTTGATCTCCACACCATATGTCATGTTAAGATTGAATTTTAGAACTGTCTCCTACCTCAAGTCTCAGAAATCTAGAGAAATTCCCCCACCCCTCCTAATGTTTTTCCACACCTCCACCTCATAGGACCCGTTAGGGGTGGCAAAATGGGTACCTGACACGACCCGATTACGACCTGCAGGTACCCGTTACACGATTAGCCTATATCCAAACACGATCTGTTTAGCTAAACGGGTAATCGGGTTTGACACGATTATGACACGAAAATAGCCGGGTAACCCGACACGACCCGTTTTACCAGTTTAAAATAACCGGGTCTAATCGGGTAGACACGACCCGATTACCCTAAACTATAAATTTTTTTTTTAAAAATTACAAAAAAAATTTAAAATTCAAAATTGTAATAAATTAATAATAATACTAATACATCAATATAGGCAATGCAAAAAATTGAGTTCCAAGAGATTAAAGTCTTTAATAAAGGATAAGAAAAAAAAAAAAAATTGGAAAGTGACCGTAATTGACAAATTGTACTCCAAAAGAAATTACTAAACTCATAATTTCACCTAAACTTAAAAGTTAAAAGTTAAAACAAGTAAGTTCATTTATTAAAATAGTCCACTTATTATTTAGTCCCACATGTAACAAAAGTGTTAAAAAATTAATTTAAATAATGAAAATCACAGTTTCTTGTCAGCTTGATGAATAGAATTACTCCTTTGGAGTTTTCTTGTTGGCTTTCTCTTTTGTTGGTAATTATGTCCTTAACTCCTTTGAAGTTTGATATATATGCATCTGTTTGTGCACAAATGGCCTTAAGAGTACGGAAAATCTTCTCACAATAGTACTTAACTAGTTATTAGATCTGCTTGTGGATTGAGTGCCAATAACAATATTTCCAAAAATTTCTTCAAACAAAAGGTGGAGAAACAATTAAAGAAAAAGAAAAAAAGAGAGATAATTTTGGTAGAAGAGAAATTGAATCAAATAGAATCTGCTTTACCAATTAAATCGGAAACTTCCACTTCCACATGTGTGATTGAAAAAAGAGAAAAGAGAAAAGAGAAAAGAGACTTTTTGTTCAAAATGGTAAAGTAAAAAAACATGGTCTGTGGCAGTGAGACGTGAGTCGTCTGACTCCTCACGCGAGGCAGAAAAAAAAAAAAAACCGGGTCTGGCGGGTCGACCCGCCAACCTGCCAGACCCGCACAGTAATTGTGTTTGGCAGGTCGACCCGCCAGACATGAAAATTTCCGGGTCTTAATCGGGTAGGCTCGATTACGACCCGAACCCGATAAGCCCAAACCCAATACCTGTTTTTTCGTGTCGTGTTCGTGTCGGCCCTAGGACCCGTACAATGTATTGGAGCACCACCCACCCCACATGCGCTTATATTTGGTTTTTCCACACCTCCACCTCATAGGACCAGTACAATGTATTGGAGCACCACCCACTCTAACTGAAGGCATAGGTACTTCGTAGGTAGAGAGGACACCTTACAACCAAGGATACTGGCCAAGCCTCCAACATCTTCCATGGTCTAATTTAGCTAGGTTAATTTTCAATTCCGAAACAACTTCAAAACATAAGAAAAGACAAAGTAAATTACGGAGATGATTAGGATTTGCCTCACAAAAAATCAAAGTGTCATACATCAATAGAAGATGACGAGACAAAAGGACCACATAATTATTCCTAGATCCCACTGAAATTCTTGACAAAAGCTCTCTATCCACAGTGGTAGATAACATTCTACTCAACGCCTTAATGACAACAACAAACAATGGAGGGGATGAAGGATCCCCTGTCTTGCGCCATGGGAGTTGTTGAAGAAGCCGAATGGAGTCCCGTTAATTAAGACAGAAAAATGCACCATAGAGATGCAATGAGCTATCCATTTTCGCCATTTCTCCCCAAAACCACATCTCCTCAATAGGTGCAACAAGAATTCCCAATTAGCATAATTGTATGACTTCTTCTCTAAGTGCAGTTTGCAGAGTACATCTGGGACCCTGATCTAATTCTACTATTGAAACATTCATTCGCAATAAGGATTGAGTCTAAAATATGCCTCCCCCTAATAAAACAATTCTAAGGCCTGAAAATTACCTTCTCCAACAATGCTTTCAGATTGTTAGCTAGGACTTGAGAGATGATTTTATAGAGGCTGCTGACAAGACTGATAGGATGAAAATCCTTAATATCCACCACCTTGGCTTTCTTGGGAATAAGAGCAATAAAAGAGGCATTGAGGCTTCTTTCAAATTTACCTTGATCATGGAGCTCATTAAAGACGTTCATGACATCTTCGTTTAGAACCTACCAACAAGACCGGAAGAAAGCCAAAGAAAAACCATTTGAGCTAGGGGCCTTATTGTCGTTCAGATCTCCTCAAACACTCTTTCCAACCATGTAGCCTCTTCCGCACCAACAGAGTTAAAAGTAAGATCATCCAGTTTAGGCTGCCAATTGTTTTGAATAAAGAAGAGTGTGAAACTGCAGTGTATGCTTGCTTCTTTCTATATAATCTGAAGAGACAGAGCTGTTAACCACTAAGGAATCCATAATGTTGTTACTTCTATTCGAATTTGCCACAGGTGGAAAAAATTTGTAGTCTTGTCTCCCTCCCTCAGCCAAAGCCCAAAGGGCCCTCAATTTTTTTTTCTCCAGCTCACTTTTTCCAAAAGAGTAATCCTTTCCAAGTCATTAGTAATCTCAACCTTCTTTCCTTTTCCTCATCTGATAGGGGTATGTCTACCGCAAAAGCATTAAGTCAGTGTTCCTATGGGTTTGATGGCTATCTTCTGCATTATAGATAGTATATTTTATTTCAGAGACAATTTGCGAAAGAGGAGAATTGTGGTAGTAGAATGGTATTGTATGTGTAAGAAGAATGGGGAGTCCGTAGATCATCTGTTGATTCATTGTGAAGTGGCTACTCGGTTATGGAACTATGTTTTTACTTTGTTCGGTATTGAGTGGGTCATGCCGCAATGGTTCATTGATTTGATGTCTTGCTGGAATCAGGTGGGGGGTAGGGTTATCTCTAAAGTCATTTGGAGAATGGTTCCTTTGTGCATCATGTGGTGTATTTGGCGGGAGAGGAATGCACGAACGTTTGAGGATAAGGAGTGTTCGGTGGATGGGATGAGGAAGAACATGATCTCTATGCTACACTTGTGGGCGTTGGCTCATCATCGTAGTGTGGTCCCGACTATAGATGAGTTTTTGAATATGTGCTCATTGTATATTCCGTAGGAGTTTCTATTGTATATATTTTTTGCATTAGGGTTGCGCCCTTATGCACTTTTTCAATAATATTCTCATTACTTATAAAAATAAAATAAAAAAATGGTATATTTTATTTCTAAATTTATCAGGTGTAAAAAAGAATATGGTCTCATTCTAGTTCTTTGTTAACGTTGTTGTCAAGTGCATACTTTTTTATCAGCATCATTTACAAAGAACTTGGAAACATTATTGAGTAATCTGAACTTTATGTAATTTTTTTTTTTTTTCTCTTTTAACTGGGGTTGAGGGTGAGAAGGGGGATGGCTTAATTTAAGTTCTTCTTGTACATTTGAAATCCCACTTCATATTTATATTATTTATTAGCTATTTAGTGAGACAGAGTACCTGGATATAAAATAAAGCATGTCGATGCTTTGTAAGACCATGAAGCACCATTCTGATAAATGGTTAATTCTGTCTATTTAAACGTCAGAGGTATAAGAGCACGTAAGAGTGATGCTTTATGTTTAACTGTCATAATTTACAGGAAGCAAGATCCCTTCTTGGTAAGTTGGAGTATCAAAGAGGTAATATAGAAGGTGCTCTTCGTGTCTTTGAGGGCATCGATCTCCAAGCTGCTATACAGCGATTGCAACCTCCCATTGCTGAAAAAGTGCCTTCCAGGAGGGGTCGCTCTTACTCTGAGCCACTGCATGCGGTCTCACAGCATGCTGCTAGCCTGGTGCTTGAAGCCATATACTTAAAAGCCAAGTCTCTCCAAAAGCTGGGGAGATTAAGTGGTAAGAGATACTTTTAAGTTTTCTTCCCATTTTTATTTCCTTTTCGCTTTTTTACCTTTTCAGATTTGAATAAGAGCATGCATTGAACCTTGTATACTGGGGGTTTGCAGAAGCTGCTCGAGAATGTAAAAGTGTGCTTGATGCTGTGGAGAGGCTATTCTATCAGGGCATACCTGATGTTCAAGTCGACAATAAATTGCAAGAGACAGTCAGCCAAGCTGTAGAGCTCCTTCCAGAGCTTTGGAAGCAGGCTGGTCACTATCATGATGCGATTTCGGCTTATAGATGTGCGCTTCTTAGTCAATGGAACCTTGATAATGATTGCTGCACAAGAATTCAGAAACGTTTTGCGGTGCTTTTGCTGTATGGTGGAGTGGAGGCTGGGCCACCCAGTTTAGCTGTCCAGATTGATGGTTCATATATACCTAAAAATAATCTAGAAGAGGCAATTTTACTTTTGATGATTCTTATGAGGAAATTTATCCTTGGTAAGACCCAGTGGGATCCATCTGTAATGGAGCACCTAACATTTGCACTATCTTTATGCCGCCAAACGCCTGTTTTAGCTAAGCAACTTGAAGAGATCATGCCTGGGGTATATCATCGAGTTGACCGTTGGAATTCTTTAGCTCTTTGCTACAGTGGAGCTGGACAAGACGATGCTGCGTTGAATCTATTGAGGAAATCTTTACATAAACATGAACGACCAAATGACCTCATCGCACTGTTATTGGCCGCCAAGATATGCAGTGAGGATTCCCATCTTGCTGCTGAGGGAGTGGTATATGCACAGAGGACAATTAATAATGCTCAGGGGATTGATGAGCACATAAAGAGTGTGGGTCTTCGTATGTTGGGCCTTTGTTTGGGAATGCAAGCTAAAGTTTCTTCCTCTGACTTTGAGAGGTCTCATCTTCAGTCCGAGGCATTGAAGTCATTAGGTGGGGCTATTGCTTTGGACCGCAATAATACGGACTTGATTTTTGAGTTGGGTATTCAGTATGCAGAGCACCGAAATTTGAATACTGCTTTACGCTATGCAAAGAAGTTCATTGATGTAACAGGTGGATCCATATTAAAAGGTTGGAGATTGCTTGCTCTGGTTTTGTCTGCTCAACAGCGATTCTCAGAGGCTGAGGTGGTCACTGATGCTGCTATAGATGAGACTTCCAAATGGGAGCAAGGACCACTTCTCAGGCTGAAAGCAAAGCTAAAGCTCTCCCAGTCACTACACATGGATGCTATTGAAACTTATCGTCACCTCCTTGCATTGGTTCAAGCCCAGAGGAAATCTTTTGGGCCTCTTAGAATGTTTCCTCAGGTAAGATAATACATCTACTCTACATGCTGTACTTGAATTAAAAAAGTGTTTGTTATATTTTCAATCATAATTTCAGGCAGATGCGAGAGTCCATCTAATCTATTGGTATAAGTGGGGCAGAAGTGGTATTATTCTGTGATCTTGTAATGTCTCTGAGGGATGTTTAGCCATCACTTATTAAATCTTTGACTTGGAGGGACATTATGTAAGTTCAAACTTTGAAATTTAATCAGATGCAATGGATTATAAGGAACTAATCGTAGAATCATTCCTTTCCTTGGTTTAGGATATTTAAATCTTGCTATCCTTATAAAGGGGAGGTAACTTCACGTTATAAAAATTATAAATGGTGCATGGGAAAGCTACTATGCATGAAAACAATAAATAGATCAATAAATTAGTAAGTAAAGAGTGGAGGACAAAGCTATATGTTAGAATAATATGATTTGTATATATTCTAGAAGTGGTGTCATGTGTCCATGTTCGAGAAACATGATGAGGTGTTCCTAGTGAGCTGTCCTATCCAGAATATTGTACCAAGACTTCTATTTATAGAAGTGAATGTCTAATAGAGGGCAATGATAATGAAGCCCATTTTCACATAATCTGCGTAACACTATACAATATATTAAAATGATCCACTACTTTCTAATTTATTATGTACTTCCAAGTTTTCTATCTTCTAGAAATATTACTTTGTTGCAATTCATATGTCCTTAAACTTATTTGGTTTTCGTTTGGTTCTTTATGAAAAGATAATGTTTGACAGTGCAAAAAGAATTTTGGACTTCCAGATTGACGAATTATTGTTTCATAATTCATCTTTTGACTTTTTCTTATATGATAGGCTGAGGACGATAAAGTCAACGAATTTGAAATTTGGCATGGACTGGCAAATTTGTACTCTAGTCTTTCCCATTGGAAGGATGCAGAGATATGTTTAGGGAAGGCCAGAGAGCTAAAACAGTACTCTTCTGAAGCACTGCACACAGAAGGTAAGAACTGATACTTTAGTTACTAACAAATAAATTTCTGAGACTTCTGTTAAAACTCCTTGAAAATTGACAATATATGCCAATTGCCCAAAGATATCTATTACATGTTTCTGGTCATCTACCAAGGAGAAATGCTGAAACTGATTGACTTATTTTTGTTTAGAAATATGTATGCCCAAAGAGTTTTCAAATACTAATGTTTTCATATAGAGGACCAATAATAGTGAGAAACAGCCTGAAACTGACTGACTGACTTATTATCATTTAGAACATTTTGTCCTTCCTTTACTGGACTGAAGAATTGCTACAGATTACTCCTTTTTGCAATAGTAGCCTTTATTCTTCCAAGTTCACACCAAGTTTGGTACATGGAATTACTAATTATGCAATGCCAACTCACAAAGTTATGCATGGCCACACAGTGGGAAGGATTTATGGAAAAATTGCAAGAACTTTTAGAGTTGATCTCTGATACAACTGGGAGGAGAAATATCAATGTATTGTTGTGTTTTTTAAAATTACAATGTACCAATAAAAGAGACATTGTAGGCTGAATTTTAGGAGATTCAACTTTGAACATGAAGGGATTGTAACCCCAAGGGGTTGGCCCATGTGGTTGAGGCCTTAGTCTTGGGGTTTGCTTCCTTCAAGGTCCAAGGTTTAATACCTCATGGGTGCAAACAATTTTTAGGGGCCGCACCCCTTGGTGAAAAGCTAGCGATTTAACCAGTTCCGTATAAGGAAACTTTCGAGGGTGCAGTGCACGGGACCGGGATTTACTCTGCAGGTGTAGGTCCAAAGGACCCTGCCTTGGAGAGGTTCCCCGATATCAAAAAAAAAAAAAAAAAAAATGAAGGGATTGTAGGTTGAATTTTAGAAAGGTTACTGTAAATTCCCCTTTCCTGTAAGAAGATATAAGAATTCTATAATTTGAAAGCAAACTAAATGTCTCATTGAAACTTTCATTTTTATTTTATTTTATTGTTTTATGACGAGGAACCCCTCCAAGGTAGGGTTACTTCGTGTACCAACTTTAATCAGGTAAACCTTGGACCCATGTAAAGTGTCCCCTTCTCATGGATTGGGTAATATTCCAGCTTCACCGACAGGCTGGTGCCAAGGAATTGTTTGCATCGAAGGAGATTCGAACTTTAGACTTGATGGAATGCCACCAAGACCAAAACCCCTTACCACTTGAGTCAACCTCTTGGGATTAAAATGTCTTATTAAAACTTAAAAGGGGAAACTATATTTACCCCCCTCAACCTACTACCCTTGTTGCAATGTCCCCGCTAAAGAAGTTGAGGAAAATCTTGGTTATCAGTGAGTTGAAAAAAACTACTTTATTGGAGGAGATAAGTTGGAGACAAAAGTCGAGGGGTTTTTTTTTTCTTTTTTTTTTTTGGTGGCTAAAAGAGGGTGATAAATGCACAAAATTTTTTCATAAGGTGGCCAACTCAAACGAGAAGAACAATTGAATCGTGGTCAGTAAACGACTCAGTTTCTTTTGACCACCAGTTTGCAAAGCATCCCTGGAACACCGTATTTCATCTTACTATCCAGACATTCATTCGTATAAGCACAAAATCAAGGATTTGTCTACCTTTAACAAAGGAATTATGGGGCTTCGAAATAATCTTCTCCACAACCCTTCTTATCTTATTGGCAAGGACTTTGGCATAATCTTATAAACTACTCCACTCACAAGACTAACAGGCCTAAAGTCCTTAAGATCGATAACCTCAGATTTCTTCGGGATGAGAGCAATGAATGTGGCATTGTGGCATTAAGGCTTCTTTTAAACTTGCCACTAGCATGGAAGTCATGGAACACCCCCATAATGTCTGCCTAAATCACCTCTGAGCAAAGATTGGAAGAAAGCCTTAGAAAAACCATCAAGACCCTGGAGCCTTATCACCGTTCATACCTTCACCACCTCTAGGATCTCACTCAATAGATGCTCTAACCAAGAGGCCTCCTCAACAACTATAGGTTCAAAAGCAAGACCATCCAACTTGGGCCGCCTGCTGAACGGCTTTGAAAAAGGGCTCCCATAGAACTGAACCATATGTTCCCTGATAACAGGTTGGTTCGAAGAAACTAAGCTGTTTACTAACTGCGATTCAATGGAGTTGTACCTCCTATTCAAATTGGCTACTTGACAAAGGAACTTTGTACATTTATCACCCTATTTTGGCCAAAGAACTTTTAACTTTTGTCTCCAACTAATCTCCTCCAACAAGGTAGCTTTATCCAACTCACTGATAGCCAAGCTTTTCCTCAACTTCTCTTTGGCAACTAATGCTCTCACTTCCTCCATTCTATCAAGGGTGCACAACTCTTCCAAAAGAGCTTTTTTATGGATCTCCATATTACCAAACACCTACTCATTTCAAATTTTTAAATCAGCTTTCGAGGCCTTATGCTTTTGAGCCAAGATGAAGCTAGGAGAGTGACGACCACAACTGCCTCACCCTATCCACAAAACCTTTAACCTTTAACCACATATTTTCAAATTTAAAAGATCTTTTACCCCTCTAAATTCCTCCACAGTTAAGAAGAATGGGGAAATGATCTGACCATAGCCTATGTAGCCTCTTTAAGAATAGATTGAAATACTTAGCTTCCCATTCCGGAGAAACAAGAAATGTATCAATTCTTGACCAAGATGGGGGAATCCCAATTATTAGACCATGTAACCCCTTATAAGGAGAAGATCCATGAGGCTCTGCTAAAAAATGAACTTAGTGAACTCCAACATAGCAGGAGAATACCGTGCTTCCCTCAATCTATCATATCACTAAGAAAAAAGGTGATGTTGAATCTATCTATCAATCTTCCCTAGTGATTAGTTTTCCTGATTTCCTTTTTATGTTCTCTTCTTATTTTTCTTTTTTTTAGTCGCTCTCTTGTATACTCCCTGTGTACTAGGGTTGCGCCCCTCTGCGCTTTGATAATGCATATTTACTTATCAAAAAAAAAAAAAAAAGTGATGTTAAAATCACCTCTAAGGCACCATAGCATATCCCACCAACTAATCAGACCACAACTCCTCCCATAAAGATCGCCCAACGCTTGCTGAATTAGGTCCATAAACCCCAGCAAAAGGCCAAATAGAGCCATTTTCTACGTCTCTGAAAGAGAAGACAACATCAAAATCCCCCACATACTCTTCAATCTTCTCCTCAACCCTCCTATCCCACATAAGCAAGATACCACCGGAGACCCCTCTCAAAGCTGAATAACACCAATCCACATGCTGACATCGCCACAAGCTTTGCACAATACTGATAGAAATGAGTTCCAGTTTAGTTTCCTGCAAACAAACGATGTCCGCCTTCCATTGCCTAAGGAGGTTTCCGACTCTCAATCGCTTGTCCCCCTCATTCAACCCTCTCACATTCCAAGAAAGAATCTTGGGTAATAAAAATCCACTTGCAGCCAGCCCTCCCCTTATCCCTACTATGACAAGTACTGCCACTGGTCACATCATAATTAATGGAATTGGATTACCTCCTTGGTTCTCTATTACCTTTCTTTCCCAAGGTCAAGCTTGAACCCTATCCCTCCTCATGATTGCTCGCTTCAATGGCCGCTAAGAGGGCCAAGAGTTCCTCTTCAAAACCATCGCATGAAAGTCCCCACTGAAAGGTGTATCTCCTCTACAATCTATAAAACCCAGGCTGATGGCAAAGTCCCAGTTTTTCTCTTATTCCTTACTGCTGGACAGAAATTCGACAGTGTAGTCTCCACCTCCGAGAACAAGTCCACCTCCAGACAGGGCCAGGTTACAATTGCATCACCTACCCACACCTTTAACCTTACTAGTCCCAGCACAACGCCCCTTCACCACATCTTTGGAAATAGAGAAGACTGGTAGAGGGACCCACCCTTCTCTCCCCTTCGGGATAATGATGAGACCTTTCTGGCCTCCCACCACATACTCCGCCAGCTCCAGGAACCTGCCTGAACTATTAGCCTCTCTCTGGGCAATAAAAGCTGTATTCCCCTCCCTACATGTATCAATAAACTCCAAGACCTCCGGCTTATTCACCAGCGACTCCAATGAGTTTTTAAGCCAGACAACACTCCACTTTCCCAACGCCACAACATGGGCTAAGCCTTTTCTTCTCTCAACCAATCGGAGGAACGAACCCCCTTCATCCATCAAGAGCTCAAAGGCTTTAGCATAAAACCAACTCACATACCCCATTGTCCACAATGTCCACCGAATACAGCAATCACTTAACCCCAGAGATGAAGGGCAATATTAGCACAGAAGAAAACAGTGTTGGCTTGCGCCTACACACGCCGATGGGGGGAGGGGGTGGGGGAGGAAAAAAGTAGAGAGAAACCAACCCTCATTATCACAAATCTGGAACATGTCAAGAACCTTCCACATATATATGAGAATAATTTGCAATATGACAGAATATTCTGGAAAGAGAGGTGGTGGGGCAGCTGGTCAGGGACACCTCATCAAGGCTATCTTCTAGAAGTGTACAACATGGCATAGCATTTTCTCTCTACAATCACAAATGCTTTCAATGGTCTTAAGGTAATCAATAGCAAATTGGTTACCTTTTCGGATTGTCTGCAGTTCTCAGAATAAGTCCTAAGTTCTCTTTCTTGGGACGCATCAGCTAGATTTTCTTCAACACAATTCCGGTTCTGTCTTGCTGTGGTTGAGTGCTATAAATCCATGCAATTCTGGTGTAAGAGTTCCTGAGATCAGTCTTTCTAAAGGCTAATCATTTTTTCCTCTAAGCTGCGCAGGCTGGGTTCCATTCCTGTCACCAACTATATTGAACTTTTGGGGCTCTTCTACTTCTGTAGAAATGTGATCAAGAAGATTTACATTCTCAAACAATGGAAGAATTCGATCCTTCCATGCTAAATAAGTCTTCATGATAAGCTTAGTAGTCGTAATTGAAGTGATTTGAGCTATCATGGCAGTTGTTAATGATGCCAATGACGAGAGAATCATGATTTCACACTCTTGATAAGCTCTGATACCATATAGGAAAGTTAGATATTTCTCCTCATGTTGTAGAATTGATCTATTTCACAACATGAGGAGAAAATATCTATGTATTATTGCATTTATTGTAATATCAATAATAGTCTTACAATATTGTACTGAAAATTTGAAAATTTTGTAGATACTGTCACTAAATATCTATTTAACCAGCAAAATTGATAAATATGTATAATAACAAGAGTCACAATGGTCTGTCTTTTTTATTTTTTTTTTTATTTTTATTTTTTTATGATTTGTCAAGCATCTAAAATAACTAGTGAATTACAACACTATTGTACGCGCACTTTATGCATTGGTCTTTCCAGCTTTAATACTTTTTGCTGGTTGGTTCCAATACCACAAAGATGCTTTGTCGAGATTTTTTTTTTTTCTTTTTTTGCGTTAAATCCACACAAAAGAAAGGAGTCCTCAAACTATCGTTAATAATAATATCATTAATGTTGTTGTTGTTGTTATTGTTACTGCTATTATCACTTATAGTTAAAAAAGTATTGTTAATATTGTTGTTGTTATTGTTATTGCTATTATCACTTTTGAGTAGAAACCATTAGTTGTAAAGCTTGTTACTACGGGCTTAAATGAGAAGAATCTCTTGCCAGACCTAATATGGCTTAGAAACCCTATATTCTTTGTAAAAATTGTCATTTTTCCTGGTAATTTCTACCAGGTTCACTGCGTGAAGGTCGTGGACAGATCCGAGAAGCTCTTGCTGCTTATATTGATGCCCTTCTACTGGAACCTTATTATGTTCCTTGCAAGATCTTGATTGGTGGTGTGTTGTCAAAGAGAGGCTTGAAGGTATTGCCTGTGGCAAGAAGCTTACTGTCAGATGCATTAAGGATAGATCCTACCAACCGAATGGCATGGTATTACTTGGGGATTGTTCACAGGAATGATGGACGAATAGCTGATGCTGCAGACTGCTTTCAGGCTGCTTCCATGCTTGAAGAATCCGATCCCATTGAAAGCTTCAGCTCTATTCATTGACAGCCTCCAATCTATCATAGGGTTATTTTATTTATTTTTTGTTTTTTATTAGGTGAAATTTTTAATATTTATTTGTTCCTTTTTTTTTTTTCCCCCTTCAATTTTCTGCAACAAAATTTACTCCCATGCTTGGGAATTGTTTTCTTGTTAAATATTTGTGTCTGACTCCTCCATGGTCAAGGCACAAGGTAAAGCTTAGGTTGATGAAGAGGACTTATAAACATGTCTTGGTTAATTTGCAATTGTTGCCCAGCTGTGTAAATCTGTGTTGTCTAACTTAGCAGCTGTTGAAAGAAATTTATAAACTCATTTTCTTTGTGATGTATCGATTTTTATTGTATATTGCTCTCTCTCTCTCTCTCTCTCTCTCTCTCTCTCATGTACCGATTTTATATTTTTTATTCTTTATTTGTTCTAGGAGAAAATTGAGGACAAAATCTCTGTGGAGCTCTACCACAGATATCACCCAATACATTCGAATATAAATCAAGAGTAATACTATTTAATCAATTGTCACATCAGACAGTCGTATAATAACACTCATAAATCAATAGGAAATTTGGAATGCTAAACATAATGGATCAAACCATAAAATCAGTTGTATGATCTTTCCCTTTATAAATGTATTTTATGTGTGTGTGTATATATATATATTTTTTTGCCATGACGGAGAACCCCTTAAGGTAAAGGTTACTTTGTGTATCAACCCATAAAGGATAAACCTTATAACTGTGTAACACACTCCTACCACACGGTATGGATCGGTTAAATTTGGCTTTCACTAGAGATGTGTGCCAACCCCCTGGGATTATTTTATGTGTATATATTAGCTTATAGATACATCAAAATAAAATTTTGATAATAAAATAACTCCTATCAATATCATTTAAAATGGAGGGATCCTATGCCTTTTACAATAAGGTTGCCAATAAGCCAATTCCTTTGTTCCTTTAATTATTACGAGTTTGTAATTAATCCCTAAAATGATTTCAATCATTCAAATAGAAAACTCAATCCATCACTGCAAAAAGTAATTCCCATTCAACATAAAATAAATCTCTTTATCCTCAACAGCCCCCCCAAATCATCCACCTCTGGTGGCGCGTGAGCACTGTTTTGGTGTTTAGTTTTTAGCTTCTTGGTTAGTGTCATGGCTGGTTCGAGAAGGTGGTTTGTGGAGTCCAAAGTTTTTGATGTGCAGATTAAGGGAGGGGCCTTAGGGGTGACGATTCTTGAAAGAAGCAACAGGAAACAAAAATTCATTTTCTTGCAGAAGGACGAGTTAGTGTGGTTGGTGCGCATAGTGGGGGATTTGGTGGCAGTGGAAACTTCTGAGGTCTTTTGTGATCAATCCAGAGCAGGGTACCCATGGATAATTGCACAGAAATGCTCCAATAGACATGGGCGTTTTCTGACAGTAGGAGAATTTGATGGAAGGCAAAGATGTGGTTCGATTATTATTCCAAAAGGACGTTATGGACAAGGTTGGGAGCGCTTTATCATGGAGGTGCGCCTGGCAAAGTCATCTCTTTGTGAGGTCAGAGAGGCCAAGGAGGGGAATAAAGATAAGGAGGGGGCGGGAAGGAGGAGTTATGTGGAGGTTTTGGGGTTGTCATTGCAACCAGCAGAGGATTTTTTTTACTCTTTTTCTGAGCTGATAGCCAGGGTGCCAAGGTGGCTGAAAGAGGCCTCTGCAGAGATGGACAAGCAAGAACAAGTTTCTGCCAAGCAAGTGGTGGGTTCGCAAAAGATCAACGCCCCGGTGTGGACTGTCGGTGGTAGTGTGGAGGGTCCGAAGAAGATTCATTCTTTTGTTGTGGCGGGAACAAGCAACCCAAAGGAAGGGGAGCTTTCGAGGGATTTCAGTAGGGCTCTGGCGAGTTGTTTACCACCTCCGGTGAGCAGCTTGTATCCCACAGCGAGGATGCCAGCATCGAAACTTGGTGCTGATAACGTGAAGGGGTGGGAGGGGGATGGCTGCTATGATGTGCAGTCCTTCTTTCGTGTGAAAACCGAGCTCATTAATGCTAGGGAGTCGTTGAGCAGGCTAAAAGGAGAGGTTGACGTGGGATTGGAAAGGCTTGATATAACAATTAAATATTTAGAATGTCAGAGCTTTACTTCCAAGCCTGGTGGGGCTTGCTTTTGTGGATCGGCAAGAAGGAATAAAACCAAGCTCGGTGTGGCCCAGTACAAGAAAGATTATATGGTGCGGCCCAAGTTGAATCGTGGAAAGCCCTTGCAACCTATTAAGACTTATTTCAGAAAGAAGAGTGCACGGCCAACTTGGATAATGGTCTCGTTAATGGCCCTGTTAGTAAGGCCCTCTTTTTGCAAGATATCTCGGCTGTGGAGTTTGGGGCGAGGCCAATGGAGAAAGGGAAGGGTTCACATGCAGGGTTGGAGCTGGTAGGTGCACTGGACATTTCGGCGGGCGGTCCCAATGCTCAGGTGGGCATCGCCAGTACTCTTGAGTTGTTCGTTTCTAGGTCGCTCCACTTCGCCAGGGATGCCCACGCTGGTTCTCCCAAGCCGATCATTTCCGCGGCTATGACAGAGGAGCCGATGAGGGTAGCATCGTCTGGAAAGGGGCTGGTGAGGAAGATTCCGGTGAGGGTTGGTGTTTTGGGTATTGTTTTGATGGTAGGTTCCACTATTCAGGCAAATTCGACGATGGGTTCTGCCTCGGGTCTTTTGGTAAAGATGCAGGTTGTCCTTCTCGTTCCTGACGCCTCTCCTACTCTGGTATTCGGTCTTTCTGATCAGTGCTCTCCAAAGAGTGGTTCGAGCGTCTCTGCTATGGGGATTCTGGGTAAGAAGCCTGGCAAGTGGGTGTCATCGGTTTTCTCTGGGTCTGTTGCCGGTGTTTGTGAGGAGCTTGGGAGGGAAGAAATCTTGGGGTGCGGCCTTGTGGTTCAGTCTCTAGGTGGTTCTGAGTTGGGTATTCTGGGCAAGGAGCCGGGTACCTGCGCAACGCTGGTTGTAAATTTGGGCGGAGATTCCCTTGTAGAAAAGGTATCCTTGTCTCAGGAGTCTTTCGTCCCGAATTCACTTGATGAGGAACCGTTGGTGGTGTAGGAGAAGGCTTTCATTATTAAGGCTTGCAAAGAAGTTGGCCTCTCTTGTGATGGAGAAGAAAGAAAGCTTGAGGAGACCATTGGGATACTTATCGCTGACAACAAGGGCAATGAAATAGAAAGGGAAGGGGTTACACCTGCAATTAAAAAAGGTAAGAGAGAGCTTAATAATTTGCATTCTTCTGTTAATTTTTTGGAGTATTCTATGAGGGACAGGAATAAGGGGAGGGCCAATCGAGTTAAATCATGAAGCTTAAGATTCTTTCATAGAATGTGAGAGGTTTGAATGACAGGGATAAGAGGTTGAGGGTTAGAAATCTGCTCAGAAGTTGGAAGGCAGATTTAATTTGTTTTCAAGAGACGAAGATGGATTTTATTTCGTTCGGCTTAGTGAGGAGTTTATGGGGCTGCCTGTATGTGGAGTGGTGCTATGTTCCTTCTATTGGGGCTTCAGGTGGCATTTTGCTTATGTGGAACAAGAGGGTTGTTGAGAAGATAGATGCTACTTTGGGAAGTTATGTGGCGGCCTACTCCTTCAAAAATGTTAAGGATTGTTTTGTTTGGGCGTTTGCGGGGCTGTATGGGCCTAATAGAGTCAATTCCAGACGTCTTCTTTGGGAGGAGCTAGCAGGGGTTATGAGTTGCTGGGACATGCCGTGGTGTATTGCTAGGGATTTCAGTGTTACTCTTTATCCAAGTGATAGGTCGAGGGGAGCTTTTTCTAGGTCTACAATAAGGAATTTTGGTGAGTTGATTTTGGAGCAGGGCCTCATGGACCTTCCCTTAGTTGGGGGGATCTCTACCTGGTCTAATAATCGTTCTTGGTCTAGGCTTGACCGTTTTCTAGTTCCTCCAGATTGGGAAGCTCGTCATCAGGATTTGTGACAAAAGAGGATGCTTCGGGTTTGCTCCGATCATGCTCCTATTATTCTGGACTGCAATTCTTCTTCGGGAGGCAAAAGACCTTTCAAATTTGAGAATATGTGGCTCAAAGTGGAGGGTTTTGTGGATAAAGTTCGCAGCTGGTGGGACTCGTACCAATTTCATGGTACTCCGAGCTTCATCCTTTCTAAAAAGATGCAAGCTCTAAAGTGGGACATTAAAAGATGAAATGCTCAAGACTTTGTCAATGTGGGGGCTTGTATTAAGACTCGTATGGATGATATTAAAGCTCTTGATAGGGTGGAGGAAGACAGGGGTTTATCTACTGAAGAGATTGAGAGGAAAAGGGTGCTTGCTAGAGAGTTATAATCCTCCCTCCTACAAGAAGAAATCAGTTGGAGGAAAAAATCTAGGATCTGTTGGTTGAAAGAGGGTGATAAGTGTACAAAATTCTTCCATCGGATTACTAATGCCAACCGTAGACAGAATTATATTGAGTCATTGAACATTAATGGCACTACTACTTCTGATCAAGAGGCTATTAGTAATCATATCACCTGTTTTTATGAGTTGCTTTTCACAGAGACTCTTAGTTGGAGATTGAGGTTGGATAATCTTCATTTCGACATGTTGGATGTTGATGAGCCTTCTAGTTTGGAAGTTCCTTTCGAGGAAAGAGAGGTGGTTAAAAAAATGGATAGGGACAAGGGTCTAGGCCCGGATGGTTTTTCTATGGCTTTTTTCTAGGATTGTGGGATGTGATCAAACTAGACATTATGGCTGTTTTTGCAGAGTTCCATGATAGAGGTAAATTTGAAAAAAGTCTTAATGCTATGTTTCTTTCTCTTATTCCAAAGTCTCATGGGGCATTCGATTTGAAGGACTTTCGTCCAATCAGCCTTGTTGGGGGGGGGGGGGGGGGGCTATAAGATTATTGCTAAGGTTTTAGCCAATAGAATGAGAAGAGTTATGGATCGGGTCATCTCCAATCCGCAGAATGCTTTTGTCAAAGGCATACATCTTTTGGATTCGGTTCTTATTGCCAATGAATGCCTGGACAGCCGAATCAGATCGGGGGAACCTGGCCTCTTGTGTAAGTTGGCTATGGAAAAGGCTTATGATCACATGAACTGGAAGTTTTTAGTCTACTTGTTAAGAAGGTGCGGTTTTGGTGAGAAATGGTGCTTATGGATTGAGTATTGTATCTCGTTTGTGCGGTTCTTGGTTTTGATCAATGGTTCTTCTTCTGGCTTCTTTGTGAGTTCGAGTGAGGTGAGACAAGGCGATCCCCTTTCACATTTTTTGTTCATCATGGTCATGGAGGCGTTCAACACGATGATTAATGCTTCTATTAATAGGGGTTTCATCAATGGTTTTTATGTGGGTGCCAGAGAGTCTGATCGAGTTATTGTTTCTAACCTTCTTTTTAATGATGATGCCCTGATTTTTTGTGGGGCTGCTCCTGACCAAATTAGATTTATTAAAGCCCTTCTTATTGGCTTTGAGGCTGTCTCTAGGTTAAAAGTAAATCGGGCCAAATCTGTTTTCATCCCTGTCGGAGGTACTGGTGAGGCAGGTGAGTTGACTGGCATTCTGGGATGTGGCACCAGCTCTTTGCCTTTGAAGTATCTGGGTCTTACACTGGGGGCTTCGTTCAAGCTTTTGGCTATATGGAAAGACATGTTGGAGAAGATTGCTAGAAGGTTGGCCCCTTGGAAACATTCGTATTTGTCCAAGGGGGCTAGGCTCACTCTCATCAAAAGCACCTTATCCAATCTTCCTACCTACTTTCTGTCTCTTTTTCCTATCCCTGCCTCTGTGGCGAATCACATTGAGAAGATTCAACGGGATTTTTTATGGGGTGGGCTCAACGACGAGCCTAAGTTCCACTTGGTCAGTTGGCACGAGGTTTGTTCTCCGATTTTTGAGGGCTGTCTAGGGATTCGGAGTTTGCGGCTTTTTAATCAAGCTCGTTTGGGGAAATGGTTGTAGAGATTTGCTAATGAGGAAGAAGCTTGGTGGGGAAGAATCTTGGTGGCAAAGTATGGGGTGTTTTGGGGTGGTTGGCACTCTAAAGTTCCTCATGGTTCGCATGGGGTGAGGTTATGGAAATACATTTGTAGAGGTTAGAGGTCGTTTCACTGTCACTTTAGATTTGATCATAGCTTGGGGTTGAAAGTCAAATTTTGGGAGGATATTTTGTGCGGCGAGATGTCCCTCAAGGATGCTTTTCCCAGTCTATTCAATATTGCTAGCAATAAGGATGCTTTCATTGAGGATATCAGGGAGTGTTTAAATGATATGGTTCATTGGAATGTTATCTTTACTCGTAGAATTCATGATTGGGAGGAGATGGCATTAGCCTCCATTTTCTCGCTCTTGTATTCGCTCTCGTTGCGTGGGGAAGGGGAGGACCGAATGTGGTGGATCCCATCTAGAAAAGGGAAGTTTGAGGTTCACTCCTTTTATAGAAAGCTTGTCCTTAAAGAGCCCAACCTTTTCCCTTGGAAAAGTATTTGGCGCACCAAGGTTCCTTCGAGAGTGGCGCTTTTTGCTTGGTCAGCCACCCTTGGGAAATCTCTTACCTTGGATAATGTTCGGAAGAGAGGTATTGTTGTGATTAATCAATGTTGTATGTGTGAATCGGAAGGGGAGTCGATGGATCATCTCTTTCTTCATTGTGGGGTTGCGCTCATTTTGTGGGATGTTATCTTCTCTCGTTTCAACATGAGTTGGGTTATGCCTAGAAGCGTCAAGGAGATGCTCGCTAGTTGGTGTCGGTTGATTTGAAGTGCTGTGGTGTGGAAGATGGCTCCCCTGTGTCTTTTATGGTGCCTATGGAAGGAAAGGAACGCTAGATGCTTTGAGGATTTGTCGAGAAACCTTGAGGACCTTGTTCATTTCTTTTTGTACACGCTTTTTACTTGGACTGCAGGCTGGCTTGCATCCCTAGTGATCAATTTTCCTGATTTTCTTTTTATGTTCTCCTCTTCTTTCTCCCCATTTTAGTCGCTCTCTTGTATACTTCCTGTGTACTTGGGTTGCGCCCATCTTCGCTCTTTAATGCATCATTACTTATCAAAAAAAAAAAAAAAAATCATAACACAATCTACCAGCTTTTCTTTAAAGTACTACGAACTTGTACCCCGTGCAATGCATGGGTTGTTTTTTAAAATGACATGATGGAAAAAAAAAAAAATAATAATTAGTGGGTGGATAAATGACAGGAAAAAAAAAACAAGTTTGAGTTTGAGTTTTTTTGTGAGCATTAAACCTCCCAAAAAAGATCCATTGTGAGCATTAAACCCCACTACCTATTCTCAATGCAATGAATATCAAATAATGAGCCTAATGAAATATTTTGCAAATTATTTTATGATGACATAATATTTTGGCATGACAGGTTATTAATATTAGATTTTTAATCAGACTTATGGTTAGTTTGGCCCTTTTCCATGACTCATCAGTTATGCCAAATCTTCGTATTACCAATGGACATATTGCATCATTTATATTCTAATATAACATGTTATTTTTTACCCATATTATATTCTAATATAACATTCATGTAATAATGAGCGTAAGAACAATTTTTCATTTATGAGTTTAAGGAAATCTATTTGAAATTATTTAATTAGGACATTACTTTGAACAGATATCAAATAGTCATAGCAAGAAGCAAAAATGAGGCAATGTGAATAAGTATTAACTATATAAAGTAAAAGTTCAAGCATGCAAATTATGATTAAGTGGTGGAGTTATTTCCCAATTTCTTTTCTATAAGTAGTTTCTACTTTCTGTTTTTTCTACATTCGGGTTTGAATGCCAAATTTTGAACCATAAGTAATAAACGTTTTGAGATAATGAAGAGAGAAAGCTCATGTAAAAATTGCAGAAAAATTCCAAATGAGTATCGGTCAAAATGTTCTAAAACTTTTTGGGTTCTTATTATCATAAAAAATCATTAAAATCATTTAATGATTTATAAAAGTGGAATTGGTTATAAATGAAATTAATATCAAAAGTATTTACGAAGAAAACAGTCATCAAAACACTGCAATAGAAATTGAAAGCAAGAAAAAAAAAAAAAAATGGAAAAGGAAAGGCATTAACGAATTCTAAGTAATTAATTCAAGAAATCATTTAGCTTTTGAGGGAAAAGTTTGAACTATATGTTTTTTTTTTTTTTTTTTACTGTATTGAGGGTAGAAGTAAATTTCACCGCACAAAGGCAATCTTTAGGAAATTGTGAATGACAGTTTTTAAGAGAATTTTTTTTTTTTTTTTTTTGCAACATAATTTCCATTTCTTCCATTAATATAAAACCAAGTATCTAGAACCTATCAGGGTTCTAAATTTGGGAGAGCATGGAGCTCTAAATTCACGGTGTGCAAAATACATGTTGGGGTCTCATCCACCCATATGTGTTCAGAAGGACATTGGACACCCATCTTCGCCAAACCATGCGCAGCTTGATTGCCCAGCCTTAGGACATGACGCACCATCCAGCTTCTCCGCGTCCCGAGCAAGGCTCGTGCATCGTCGATTATATGTCCAAAAGGACGCAAGCTTTGCTGAGGATCCTTGAGAGTTTGAACCACCATCAAAGAGTCCCCTTCAAGTATAATATCGTGGATATTTTGCTCCTTACTAAACTCCACCGCCGCCAAGACTGCCATTGCTTCTCCCACAGTTGGCTCTTGGATACCAGTGAGCCTTTTACACATAGCAGCACATACTTGTCCCCAATGATCACGTATTAGGACCCCAATGCCCATACAGTGCTGAGTTTTTAAGAGAATTTTGATTTTGTAAGGAACAATTTTTAGACTTTTTTGAAATAACAAAAATGAAAACAGAATGTTTTTATTAAAAATGAGAACAAAAGTCTGGAAAATTCTCATTAACAAGAAAGGGCATCTTTGCATTCAGAGTTTTATGTGTTTGAACAATATGAGTATTCCAAAAATCAAGCAAAAGAACATCGTGCAAGAATAGAAAGTAAATCTTAACAACAGAGTAAATGAAATGTTCTGGAAGGAAAATATATCATATATAAACATAATTAACACAATTTAAACTAAATTTTTAAAATGAATATTCAAAACTTACTCGGAGTACAATGATGAATGGATGGTAAGCAAATTGTAAGTGTTCTAATGGTTTGCCTTTGGGTAAAATGATTTACTGTTCAACCGTTTTTTTTATTTTTTTTATTTAAAGAGTTGATGGTGGTTGTGGTTGAGGGTGGTTGGGAAGGGAGATAAGACTTTTGTTTTGAATGTCTGCACTGTTTCATTTTAATTTTTGAATGCCACGTGTATAGTTCTTATATTTGTCAGATATGCCCATTTTTTAATGCAACGTGTCAAGTTGTAACATTTATCAAATAAATGTCATGCCACGTGTCACAATATCAGACTCTCATGTAGAAAACTCCCCTGATAGGAAACTCTCTCTCACTATCATTTCTCTGAATTCAATGTAAAATTTACCAAAGAAAAACAATCAATTTGAATGAAAAATAATATATAATTTAGTAGAAAATTTAAGGAAAAAACAAAAATGGAATAACATAACCGCATGAAATAAAGATAAAAAACTAAAAATAGAATTTTTAATATAATTGAAAGTATTGTCTTTTTCTGCCGTATACTTTTCCTGATTCGAATGAAACCTTGAAAACCAATGTCATCCATTAATTAAGCATGTAAACAGAAAAATGAATTACTTAATGAACAACAACGCAAACTAAAAAATCATCAACTAAAAATAACGATAGAGAACCATCTTTTATTATCATTTCTTGAATTCAATGTAAAATTTACAAAAAAAAAAAAGAAAAAAAAAAGTAATCAATTTGAAGAAAAATAATGAATAAATTAGAATATATATATATAAGGAACAAAAACGAAAAATGGAAGAACAAAAATACACGATAAAGATTAAAAAAATGAAAAAAAATGAAAATACTAATATAATTGAAAAGAACTATTCTAACAAAAACAAAAAAAAAAAATAAATAAAAAAAAAAAAGAAAACAAAAGAAAGAAAAGAACTTAAGTATATTTTTTCATTTAGAAACAACAATTGGAAACTATCTCTCTCGTTTTTTTTTTTCCTTTTTTCTTTTTTTCTAACTAAATTGAGTGTAAAATTGGCAAAATAACATTGAGATATAAATAGAAAGTAAGAGAAGAAAAAAGAAAAATAAAGAGAGAGAGAGAGAGAGGGAGAGAGAAAGAATTTTGGAACCTTTTGTTTTCTTCACTAAGACATCAATTAAATGCATCCTAAATAAAACCCCTAGGTTTTAATTGTAGGATATAAACAGAAAGCAAAAGAAGACATAAAGACAAATAGAGACAAAAAGGCAAAATTTGGGAACCTTTGTTTTAGTCATTAAGAAAATTAAATATATTACAAATAAAACCCCAACGTTTTAATATAAAATTTATGAAAGATAAATAATCAATTTCAATTTCAATAATATATAAATTTCAAAAAAATGTAAGGGACACAAACGAAAACAGAAAGTGAGAGAAGATAAAAAGAAAAATAGAGAGAGAAAGAGAAAATTTGGGAACCTTTTGTTTTCTTCATTAAGACAATTAAATGTATTACAAATAAAATTCTTACGTTTTAATTGTCTCACAATATTGATATATAAAGAGAGAGAATTTCAGAACATTTTGTTTTCTTGATTAAAATAATTAAATGCATTACAAATAAAACTCTTAGCTTTTAAATGCCCGAAACTTGTTCATTCTTTAAAATGCCACGTGCCGCAATTTTAGGCACTTCCTAAAACATGGAGGATCCGACTTACATGCGGTTGATAAAATAGCCGCATAGCTGCTGTTAAAATTTGAAAGGTCCAGATTTAATACTAGTAGTTGAACGGTCTAGATTTAATAATAGCAGTTTCAGGAGACGTTGTGACTGACTGAAAGGAAAACAAACGCCGTTTATTTTCTGGCGGAAGAGTGCTTATGGAGAGACACAAGGCTTTGAGGAATGAGAAGCTAGAGAGAGATTTGGGAGAAAGACGATTAATACAGAATGCTCTTCTTCATCCAGTCACCATTTTATTTTTCAGTCTCAAGCTCTCTCAGTCTGTGCTCTGCTGAAAGGGGTTTCTGGAAAGGAAATTTGAGGACAAGACGCTGGGCATGGAAGGGATAAAAAAGACGAAACAAAATGGATTGGATAGGGACACTCCTTTCATATTCCTCTTTTCCATGTTTTTATTTCCTTGCTGCTTTACAATTACCAGTGTGTTTTTTTTCCCCTATTTTCCTCTTCAAAAGCCCCAAAAAGAGGAGTAATTGACGAAACAAATATTTTAAGCAAACTCACCGATCCAAGAAAATATTAACCATATTTGTGAACATCCACGCCCAGACTCATAAACTATTGATACCAAATGGGGAGATGTCCGTGGAATTACTGGAGTAATTGGGAACAAAGCTTTTAAGCAAACTCACAAATCCATGAAAATATTAAGCAGACCCAAATTTTTAAGCAAAGCTAACATCAATCTTCGAAGAGAGAGAGAAAGAAAGATGGGAAAGGAAGGCACAGCGGTGGGAAAGGAAGAGAGAGAGAGAAAGAAAGATGGGAAAGGAAGGCACCGCGGTGGGAGCGAGAGCAAGAGGTGGTGGAGGAACGAGTGTGGTTCAGTCTCTTGAATCCAACGCCGTTTGCTTTGCCTTCTTGTTAAATCAACATCGTCAGTGTAAAACTACTAGTATTAAATCTGAACCGTTCAAATTTTAACAGCAGCTATGCGGTTATTTTGTCAACCGTATGTAAGTTGGATCCAAACATGGAACCTTTTGTTTTCTTCACTAAGACATCAATTAAATGCATCCTAAATTAAACCCCTAGGTTTTAATTGTAGGATATAAACAGAAAACAAGAGAAGACATAAAGACAAATAGAGACAAAAAGACAAAATTTGGGAACTTTTTATTTTCTTCATTAAGACAACTAAATATATTACAAATAAAATTTCTACGTTTTAATTGTCTCACAATATTGATATATAAAGAGAGAATTTCGGAACCTTTTGTTTTCTTCATTAAAATAATTAAATGCATTACAAATACAACCCCTAGGTTTTAAATGCTCAAAACTTGTTTATTCTTTAAAATGTCACGTGTCGCAATTCTAAGTACTCTCTAAAACATAGGTTCAAGGCAGGTGTCGTAATTCTAAGCACTGTTTATATCATAACTTGACTTATATATATATATATATATATATATATATATATATATATGATTAGATGAGGGAGGCATTCTTGCTAAAACAGCTATCAAAAAACATTAACACATCTTTTTGATCTATATTCTTATTAGGAAATAAAAAAGTTATCTTTAATTTATTGTTAGAAATGGTCATGATAATTTTTTTTTGAAGTTGATAACTTGTGCTCTACTTGTTCTTTATTTGATTGGTTATAAATAAAGACTAGGCACAAATCAAGTCTTTTGTACCTGCCATTAGGAGGATGACATATCAACATTAAACTTTAAAAGTGAGTGTTGTGAAAGCACCAAATCCATCCCTTATCCACAAAATAAAAAAAATAAAAATAAAAATAATAATAATAAAAACCATGAGATATAGAACAAATCAAAAAAGAAAGATAAAGATTTGGTGTTTTCGTAACAACCACTTTTTTTGTTTCATGATATATTATCCCTTTAATGGAGGGTACAAAAAACTTCATTTATACTAAGTCCTTATAGAAGTTATTCTCAAAACGAATACCAATTGAAATCTTTTTTTTTTTTTTTTTGAAGTAATACCAATTGAAATCTTGAATAAGAAATGAGATACCAATTCTTGATACTACTATTAAAGATTATGTGATAGGGCCAAGTTCTAAGGATGGCGACCAAAGAAATGTAATTTTAATGTTAAGATAGCAGTTTGGCTTTATGAGAAATAGGATGTAAAAAGATTCCCTATAACTTTTCTTATCGATTTGGATACTGAAATTTAAATGTGCTCCTAAAATAATTGCAGGATTACCTATAAATGTGTACCTTATGAATAGTTAAATTGATATTGACTCTTAGGGCAAGTTTGCTATGTAGAATGACTATTTTATTGAAAAAATAAATATTTATGAGAGCCCCAACTATCTGGTCAATACTTAAAAAGTGGTGTTTTGCAGCATCCAATCACCTTATGACACATCATCAATTTAAGAAAAATGCAAAAAATAAAAATGAGAACAACCACAGCAAATCAAAATGAGAAAGATAAAAAAAAAAAAACAAAACACTCGTAGCTGGTGATGCTAGACCCACGAGACCCAGGCCAGATCCACGGCCTCAAACCCACTGTCCGTGACCCACAACAAACCCCGTTGGCGCCATGACCTGCCTCAAAACCCGTTTTTAATGCCCAAAATCCGTCTCTAAAACCTAGAGAGGGGCGGTTAACCTTTCAGGGATTTTATCACTCTAAAGGCTAGAGAAGATGACTGTCGACACCGAAGATGGTGACTCTCGGCGCCGAAGAGGGTGACCCAGCTAGCCGTGGGTCTGGCCCCAGCGCCGTTTCAAAAGACCCAACGCCATTTCTTCTTTCTCTGCCAAACCCACGCCCATTTCTTCTTTCTCTCTTTTCTACTTTTTCCTTCTCTCTTTTCTACTTTTTCCTTCTCTCTCTCTTTTCTTCATTTGGTGTATTTGGTTGTAAGTTAATTTTGTGCACTTGTTGTGCTTTAGCTTAGGTGTTAGTTGTTCATTGGGGGCTGTAAAGTGTGGGTTTTACACCATGTCCGAATGTAAGGTTTTCCCAATATTTATTATTGGGAATAGAAGAAGCTAGAATGGAATAACTATTATTATTCCTTATTCGGTTGTATTATTGAAATAGAACACTAAATATGTATTCATTTGTTTGGTACAATGCAATACATTGATGTAATACCCGCCCTAAAATAGGATTGAGAACACACTTTTAAGTGATGACATTGGAGGTGGAATTAGTCATTGGATCCCAAGAGGGAAGAAAAATGAGATTTTAAACACTCATGAGAAAATTTACGTGAAAACCGGCATATCGATATCTAATAAAAAAAAATAGAGGAAAAATATAAAAAGGTTATCCAAACTAACAGTTGTTTGCAATAGAGCCCAATAATGTTCAAAAGGTACTAAAGTAGCTCATCAAACTAGTAAAGTGTGTCAAAAATGCCACATTGTTTTTTATATTCCTATAATACCCATATTCTTTTAAAAACTAAATAAAAAATAATGAAAAATTAAGGGGCGAATAAATACCATTTTTTTTTTCTTAGAATGAATAAAAAATTAGTCAATATAGTTAGCTTAAATTATAAATCCCTCGTGCCGTATAAAAAATATGAATAAATACAAAATCAAACCCTGTTGTTGGCTCAACTGGTAGCCATCCCTTTCCTTTTTATTTATTTATTATTATTATTATTTATTTTGAAAAAATAATTTTTTAATATATTAATTTTTGTTTTAGTTTTTAGAAGAATAAGGATATTATAGGAATATAAAAAAAGCATGTGGCATTTTTGACACACTTTGGTAGTTTAATGAGTTACTTTACCACCTTTTGAACATTGTGGCTCTTTAAAAAACCGCTATTAATTTGGGGGGCTTTTTAATATTTTTCCTAAAAAATAGGAAAGCTATTTGATAAGTTTGAACAACCCATGTCAGTTTTGAAATTTAGTAAGTGTCCTAACAGTTTGAGAAGTGTCCGAATGGTGATAGTTTGCTTGCAAATCAAATGAAGGCTCAAGGAGGGTCTTTAAAAGCCCCAAGTTAAACCCTAGATGCCACTCTTGCATGTTTTTCAGCCTCCCAAACACCGAAGAGAGAAAGAGGAAGACTAGAGTGCCAAGAAGCTGATTTCTTGAAATTTTTAGCTTTAGCTTTAAATCTTTAAGGATTCGTTTGATAAACGATTTTGTTTTGGTTTTGGTTCGATACTGTAGCAAAAAGTGATTGATGTAAAAAAAAAAGTAAGAAATGTTTTTTTTTTTTTTTTTTTTTTTTTTTTTTTCAAGTGAAAAAGTAAGAATGTTTGGTATGGAAAAATGAAAAAATTTTGTTTTGTAGTGATTTTTTTATTTGAATAATAATAAAAAATAATTGATATGATGTAAAAAGTAAGAGAATATTGAAAAAATAAAAAAGTGAGATGAATAGTGTAGAGCCAAAATCTTGGCAAAATCGGTTGTCAAACAGAGCCTAAGAGAAGTAACCCCTATCCCAAACCTTTTGTTGCGTTAGGTTGTGAATAAGTTCTCTACTATGTTATTTTCGTGGGTGGATGGATGTATGTGCTAGAATTTTTGACTAGAAAGTAAGGGTTTTCTTTAGAAAAAATTTAACTCTAGGGTTTGGAATTTGAGTTTTAAGAATGTGTTCCAGAATGCTTTTCACACGGCAAAAGAGTTGATCTTTAGCTCTTACATTTGTTGATGTGTTGGCAAAGGAAAGTTGAGATTTTTGTTAAAAAAAGTGTTCTTGAGATCACATACAGAAAATCTAGAATTTTCCAATATCTATTCGCTTTACTTAACAACCATGTATAGAAAAATCTAGAAACACTAATTATTAGACCTACTCAAACTCAAATTCCTAGAGATAATGCAGAGGATGATAAGCATCAAGAAGAAGACTTATGATAGGACTCTAGTACTATCATAGTGTTTAAACTTATATTGTATTGTAGAGTTTAAGAGTTACTCTAGTCACTACAAAACAATACAAGTTTAAACACTATAGGATAGTACTAGAGTCCTATCATAAGTCTTCTTCTTGATGCTTTATCATCCTATAGTACTAGAGTCTTATCATAAGTCTTCTTTTGATGCTTATCATCCTCCTAGAGAAAAATGTTTTTGGCAGAAAATATTTTTAGGAAACTCATTTTTCCAAGATTCCAAAAAAGACATCTTTCTTGTTGTAAATGCAGCATCAGGGTGACCAAGAGCTCCACAATCATACTTATCAAACTTCATATAGCAAATTTTAGTGTCCTTCCCACCAATTAAGCGGAGGCACCTACAAACCACATAATGCCTCCCACTAGCATAATTCTCCGATTATTAGATTCATTTTTTTTCTGACAGTCCAAGTATAGATAACTACATGAATGTCACACAGAAGGAGACTATTACACATTAACCAACATCTGGCAAGCCATGGGAAAATGGAAGTTTTCCACAACATTTCCCAATCGGGCCAATCCAATTGGCTATAATGTGTTAGCCAGATTCCATGTTAACATACCTCCTATTGCATAATTATTATAATAATGGTGGGGCGGCCTAAATCTACAGCCGAGAGATCAAAAGTGGGACAGACACCAAGCTCTCCTCACCCATGACTGGCTGGAATAAATCCAACTCCCCATAACGTTCCAAGACTCGCATCCTGCAGTCTTCGGCGGCCATCAGTCCGGTCGAGAAAGCACCGTGCACCGACCCTGGGTAGTTAGCGCTTGTTGCCTCCCCTGCAAAGAATAAGTTGTCCACTGGGATCCTTAGCCTGTCATACAGATCATGGGGCTTGCCTATTGTATCATAGCTATAGGAGCCGAGCGAGTTGACGTCGGTGCCCCACCGAGAAACGAGATGTTGAATCTGAGTAATTCAAAATAAAATAAAATAGGTAAGTCTTCTATGTATGTTAACTCAAAAAATTTCAAAAATGGACAAATAAAATGAAGTGGAAGTATTACTGGGGCAGAAGCATTTGGAAGGATCCTTTTGAGTTGCGTATAAGCAAAATTAGCAGCAGCTTCATCAGACATTTTCTCAATGTCTTTGGCTAGCTGCCCAGCGGGCATGTACACAAGGACAGAGTGACCAGTAGCCTTGTGAAGATTTAGAAAGTAGCTGCATCCGTAAGATGTCTCAGAAACCACTCCCAAGAACTCGACATTTGGCCAGAACACCTTTTCGAAGTGCAACACTATTTTATTCTCAATCCCCACACCAAGCTCAGCAATGGCTGTTTCCTTCCACTCTGGGAGCTTTGGCTCAAACTTTATGGTCTTTGATTTCAGCACACCAAGAGGCACAGAAACAACAGCGGCGTCTGCCACAAATGTACTTCCATTTTCTACTGTTACCTTCACTCCATTATAACGCCTTACAATCTTTGTAACCCTGTGGGTAGGACAAGAATTGATAATTTACGTGACGAAACATAAGGATTGAGCAAATGAAAAAGAATGCAAATAATAATTTATCCATACCTGTGCCCCAAACGGATGTCGAGACCTTTGGCAAGAGTGTTTATAACAGGGATGTAGCCCCTGACCATAAGCCCATGACCACCAGGTAGCAGCTCTTCCTATATATAAGAGGAAAACAATTGCAGCATGCGGTCAATACATGTCTTTACCAATATGCCCAAAAACGCAACAAGCAGGAATGAAAAACAATATCATCAAATGTACACATTAAAAAGGACAAAGGTTTCTAACAAAAATTTCCAAGACTATTTGATATTGATCACCAAATGAAATCTTCTAATCTTCGAGTTTTTTTTCCTTTCTATGTAACATATGGCTTTAACATTTAATTCTCATTTTGTTATTTTCTATAACCATACTTGATGGTATATCCCCTAACCCAACATCAAAATGTTTCCCCAGAGGAATGACAGGAATATTTCCCGCTAGAAAGAGGTGGCCTTTATCTCTCTTTTTGACAACTATAATGAATAGAATCCAATATGACAACTTTTCCACATGGAAAGAAAGGAATATTTCTTGCTACAAAGGGCAGTGGGCTCACTACTCTCACACTTGCTGGAAGGCATATTATCTCTCTCACGATAGAGCTGTATCAGTACCAGAACTTATATCTGTCTTCATACAGCGATTGGAGAAACAATTTCATAGAAAAAGATATGTGGGCCTTTGGCTAATATTAGCTAGACTTGGCACTATGTTGTAGCTTTTATAATACTCTTACATCTTTAAAAAATGAAAAAAAAAAAAAAAAAAAGGGTGGGGGTTGGTAGGGAAGAAGTTATTAGATGTGTAAATAGTCCAAATTATTGATTAGCCTCCCAAGAACCACTACATCTTAAATGATAATTTGTCATACAAGATCAGGATGTCGCTGGATTTGTCACTATAAATTAGGAACCAATCCATTCGGACTAATAGCAATAAATAATTTTGAAATCCAGCAAGAAAAAAAAAATTAAGTTCTATCAAACTGAATTATAAGTTCACAAAGTCCAATTATGAATTGTTCCAATTCATTTAAAATGCAATCCATGAGAAAGAGTGGGTATGTGTCTAGGACAAGTATTTGTGAAGCTGGCCAGCAGTAAACCCAAAAGGATAAGCACAAGATGTAAAAATTCTAAAATGAACGCAATAATTTTTTTTTTTTTTTTAAAAAAAAGTTCTATAAAACTGAATATATGTTCACAGAATCTAATTATGAGTGGTCCCAATTCATTTAAGATGTCCCATTTATGCATCCATATGCAATTACAAAACATATTACACAATTTCAATATAGAAATAATGGGTATGCGCGTAGGACAAGTTTTCGTGCAGCCAGCCAGACGCAAGCCTAAGGATAAGAGCACTCAAACATATTAAAAGATTCTAAAATGACCTATTCTTAGAAATTGCTTAACTGAACAGAAAAATATTGCTAAGTTGATTATACTGCTTAAGTTTCAATATACAACAAATGCATAGAGGTGTTACATCAAAGTTATTATATAAAAGGTCTGTAAATTTTTGCATGAAGGACCCCGGACAGGAAAAAAAGAACTTCATTGTAAGACTCAAAGCAAAGCATTCAAAATTTTTATAATAAAGGTATTGTCTATCTATACATTCTGCGCTATGCAAAAGGCTTCCAGGACTGTTCCATTGAAATCCATTAAAAGCAACATCAACTTCATACAGAAATTTTATGGATAATGGGGGTCAGTATTTTCTCTATATCTGGTACATTTCGTCTTACAAATCAACTATTAGATTTGTATACTTATGTGAACCTTACATAAGTTAATGGTAGATCCCACAAATCTAATGGTTGATCTATTGAATTTGTATGAAAATATGGGCCAAATATAAAAAACTTGTTGACTCCTAGCATTTCTCATAATGCAATTGTCCTTGTTTATTTTAAGATCTGTGATCTGAATATTTATAACATAGTATTTCCTTTGGAAGTTAAGACAAGATTATACGAGGCGTTCCTGGGAGACAGGACTTCCTAATTCCATAGTTCTGCGGATTCAAAGTAACCACTTTGTCTATGCTACAAGTAGTAGAAGAATTAAAGAAAAAGATATCTATGATTGGACATGGGCTTATAATCTAAATAATTGAATACCATATAGATGTTACTCTGCATATTAAAAGCAAGAACAGTTTTCCACCAAATATTACTATGCTACATTGCCACCAGGTAAAATGAAAGATTGGGCACAAAGAAAAAAAAAAGCGCATTCTAAAAGCTTTAATCATGTCAACAAGCACTTGCTCATTTCAAGTTTCCACATAAGAAACCATCTAAGATTCTACTGTTGCCATTATACACTTCTTGTTTTGTCATTCATCTTGAAAATATAAAATTCCCCTTTAATGCACAATGTAGATTTCAAGAAGTCATGCAATATCTAAACTTCTGATGGATAAAACTTGCCTGATCCCAACATTTTAGCGAGATGGTATCAGCATCCCCAGAAAACCAGCCTTCCATTCTACATAAATACCACTGAAGCACATTATGGGCAAGGCCCTCCATCCTGTATGCAAGAGTCAATTTAAGTAATTCATCTTTTCAAAAACAATTATGGAAACATGCAGAATCGAAACAATAATGGAAAAATGCTATTAATGTGATTGAACCTCAATTCTGGCCTCCTGTCAAAAACAATTGTGAAAGCACGGAGGATGGACATGTCTTCAGCATATTCCTGTCTTATTTTATCTGTCTGCATTCATGAAAGAAAAACCAAGTCAATGAATGTCCATCATTAGACACAATACCACCTGAAGCTCAATTACTAGAAGCATAAGATCCAATTTGATTGCATTTGCAGCAACTACATTCGACTTTGACAATGGTATCTATGAAGAAAACAGAAAAACTAAAATCAAATAATTAAAAATAAAAGATCACTTGCCTCCTCCAAAATGCTCTCAAATACTTCACCAACTTTAGTGACCAACTCTGGAGGAACTTGATTCCCTTCCATATCAAAGAGAGCATAGCTGCAAAGAACAAAGAAAATATGAAATCAATACAATTATCCATTCAGAGGTTCAAATTTAGAGATTTAAGCAAAAATTACTTCAGAGTGTAGGAATTCCAGTTACTGGAGGAAATGTCACAAAAATAAAAATGGAGCTTAAACTCTCGATGTTACCAATACAATCCATAAAGGGAGAAAATCTTATGAAGTGAAATTACTGCTAATTTTACAGGAAGACACAACACAATAACATAAAATAGTACTTATGAACTTTTAATTAGTGACAACATAATCAACTAAATTTTACAAAGCTTTGCTATAATATTTGGGCTTTTCAACCACCAGTTTTGATACAACTACCAGAGTTTAAGCAATTTAAAAGAAAACCCTGCGAGAAGCACAATCATTAAATTCAGCCAGAGTTAGAGAGAGGGAACCTACAAGATGTGGAAGCCATAAACATGAAGGAAAAGATATAATAAAAATGTATCACCAATTTTAGCACAATCACTCGAACAGTACATTTTAACGAGTTATTTGTCTTTCAATGTATTTTAGTTTATGGCTGGCAGAAATGTTATATGGACTTACATTTCATTACAATACTGTGACATAGGGAGAAATATAAATGTAATATATAATTAAGATGCATATCTGGCTGAATGTTGGTTTAAAAATCTAAAAATGCACAAGAACCTCTCCTTGGTCAAAATTAAAGCAATCAAATATTTTAGCTTGACCTTCTCATACTTATCAAAAAAAGAGAAACAACTCAACAAATCCACATACCAGTGCTCAATAATAATTCAAAATTCAGTGTATCAATAAACCTGACTAGAACCAGAGGGGCATTGCCACATTAGGGAATAGTCTTAATGTGATTCAGTAAGGGGATCCAGTCCCAATTTCAAATGGATCTCTTTTGATAAATTCAAACTTTTTAAATTTTACATATTACAAACAGGCTGAAAAGATGAAATTTGGAATTTGAAATGACAGGAACCCATGCATGTTGGCAGAAATAAGAGAAGCTTTAGCACATCAAAACCAACAAAGTGCTACCTACTCACCTTTCCAAATCATGATCATACAGCACAGAGTTATCCTCACTAGTACGGTATAAGGGTAGTCCTAGTCTCCCAATCAATCGTGCCAAGGGATTCTCCTTGCACACTCCATGCAACCTAAGGCATCACCTTAGATATATAAGTTTTATAGTTAATAAATAGATGACACTCCAATTTCTCATAAGAGGGATACTTTACCATGATGCACCCAGGTCAATAGGAAAACCAAATGAGTAGTCAGTATAAACTCGACCACCAATCCTATCCCGTGATTCCAACACGACAACCTGAAAAAAGAAAAAGAGCATCTACTTAGGCAAATATAAATAGGGAAATGCATGCATCCAATTATATATTGGAACTGCTCAGGAAAAATAGTTTAGATCGCGTTATATATTTGATGCTGTTCTTCCTCTGTCTCTCTCTCTCACACACACAAACATCAAACTACAAATTATAGGTAGCAAAATTCCTACCACATTAGTCTAGTATTAGTTTGCTATCCAGTAAGCATAGATGAAGTCAACTAGGCTTAACTATGCTTGTGAGGGGTTTGAGGATACGACTTTGGCGCTCCTGATAGCCATTGAAGAGGATCACCATCTGGAGGTAAAGGGTGCATGTTCTAAGACTAAAGGTAGATGGGAGCTGTTAAACTTAAAATGCTCCATTAACCAAGACACTGCAGGCCCGTCCTCTAGGCGTGAGAAAGGCAAGGCTCATTCGTTGTAGTATTGAGTGCTTTGTGTGGGTTTCGGGTAAGAGGGCTTATGGTGTTTTGTGGGTTTTGGGTCAGAGGGCTTATGGTGTTTTGTGGGTTTTAAGTTGGTGTGCTTGTCTGGTTTGAGGGCTTTTCGGGCTTTGTGGTTTCTGCTGTTTTCTTGGGGTTTTTGTAGGTGTTTCCGGTGTATACTGTATGTGTAATTAGGGGTGCCTTACACTTTTTAATAAAATCTTTATTACTTACAAAAAAAAAAAAAAAAAAAACTATGCTTGTCTTTGCTGAACTTAAGGCGACACTAAAATCCTGAATTACCAGTCACAATACATCAGCTTCAACCAGGCATATAACAACAAATTATGCAGGCCTTCTGACATTAGATCACCTCTAAGACTCAATAGTCCTAGCTCCACCTCTACAGCTCAACTGAACCTCAACTAAATTGGGGTCAGCTTCATACATCCATTTTTCAACTAATCAGGGTCAATCACATTTATCATTTTCCAACAGTTATAATGCAAAAAATTAGGCAGCTTTTTAGCAGGGAGCTGGCAAAGAACCGATCACAGCCAAGTAAACACAATGTGTAACAATGTCAAGCCTAGAATGAGGCATTCTGAAGAACAACAGTTTCTTATACAAAATAATTCCATTCAAATTCTATTATGAATACCCCAAATGAGGCGTCATGAAGAGCACGAGCAGCAGCCATTCCAGCCATACCACCGCCGATGACAATTACAGATGGCTTTCTCTCCACATTTGAGTAGCAAAGACCTACACAACACACGATTGCAGTCAGATTAGCAACACCACCAAAAACGGCACAACAAATACAAATTGAAAAAATTCCAAATCATCACAATCATTTCTCTTGAACCTCTTTTCCTTTTCCATACCCCAAACAGGGCCTAATTAAAATTTTTATCACATAAACCTAAAATTACTCCTAAAATTAACCGCAAATTTCACAAACAGCACCTAAGAAATTCTTCTTTTGGTACCAGTAACCTCTTAAAAAAACTCAAAAGTACCTGCTAACATGTTGAAAGTAAAAACTCAAATTGCAATTATAATAATTCGATAATTTTGAGAAAACCGCAACGCAGATTTTTTATCTAAAAAAAAAATAATAATAATAACGAAGCAATCAGTATAGCAATAATTTTCTTTTCTTTTCTCCAAGGGCAGTAACAATAAAAAATAAATAAAAAAAATAAACAAATAAAATAAAACCCGCAAATAAAATTTTTTATTTAAAGAAAAAAAAGAAAAGCGAACCTCTGCGTAATTGGGGATTACTATTGGTGCGTCCAGACTCCATTTGGCAGCGACGATCGGCGATCAACAATACGGCAATTATTTAAATGATTAAAACTATTACTAAAATTAAAATTAAAATTACTAGTATTATTATTAATATCAATACAAATTAATAAAGGATCTAGGCTTTTTTTCTCGAATTTAAACAGGGACGGGGGCAATTGAGGCGAGTAATGAAGACTAAAAATTAAGAGACACGTGGTGAAATGATTGGAATTCGAAGAAGAATTCGAGTAATTCAATAAGAAACCCAGCTTCCCAGACCAGCTCATACAGTTCTCTCTCTTTTAATGTTCCTCCAACGGGTTCGAGCAATTCAATCGGATTTCAAAATCCTATTGGCCGATTTCGTGTAGAGGAGAGAAAAAAGGGAGAAGAATTGGGGCGCGACTTGCAGAGCATGTGAGGAAGAAAACGGATTCTAGGGATTTGGTTTTTCCGGAAACGAAAGGACGGAAATGTAATTCGGAAGGTTGAAGGAAAAAGGTGAATTCCCTAGAGAGAGAGATTGCTGAGAACTGAGATTGGTGTGGTTGTATGCCTCTGCGTCCGAGCTTTTAGGTGGGTTTTATAGAGACCAAGGCAGCGGGGAATTCGCATACTGTACACGCCGGCGTAGGGGAAAAGGTTGTACTCGCTCCATTTGACTAGGCACGTGGTATGGTTGGTTTGGTAATTCCATTGGGTTTACGTAAGTGGGTCAGTGGGTCTATTTGTCAGATTTTTCGGCATATTTGGGGCTTTTTCTTTCCTTTTTTTTTTTTTTTTTCCAAGTAGTGCAACGTTTGCAAGTTTCTTCTGTTCTGGTCTTTTCAGGCATATATTCTTTTGTTCTCACCAATGGTGTGCAACAATATCAAAATATGTTTATACGTAAATAGACATAAAGTTCAAACAACATAAATCTATCTGTTAAAATTGAAAACTTACAAAACTTTTTAATACCAGACAAAAACACAAGAAATTGACTTGATATTTTTTCAAAACGATGATAAGACTCGCATTTAAGTGTAAATAATTTCTTAGGGTCATGTCGGACAAAAGCCCAAATTTTACCAAACCTTTGTGGATAATATGTTTTGCACGGTGTTCAGGGTAAAGCCTGAATACTTTGATTATTAAAAAAATATAGTGAAAATGGGAAAATACATTTTACCCCCCTTCAACTATTCACTTATTTGAACTATCCATTCATTTGTACTTTTAACTTCAATGTTTAAAAAATAACACGTTACCTCCCAAAGTATTTAACATTGACATTTACCCACATGAAGTATACTTTACCCCCGTGAAGTATATTGAGTTGACACTTTACCCCTTGAAGTAATTAAGTTTTTGGGGGTAAAGTGTTAACTCAAGGGGGGTAAAATGTCAATTCAAAATACTTCAGGGGATAAAATGTATTTTATGGGGGTCAAGTGTCAATGTCAGATACTTTGGAAGGATAAAGTGTCACTTTTTAAATATTTGGGTTAAAAGTACAAATAGGTGGATAATTCAGGGGAGTAAAATGTATTTTTCCCTAATGAAAAAGATGGATACAGCTTAGGAGAAAAATGGAGTTGTTAAATGGAGGGCACTCATAGTGGGTGCGTGCCCCTCCTATGTTAGTTACATTGACAAGCATTATGCCTATACGAAGCAAGCATTACTCCGGTCCTTCTTCCTTCTCGTCAATGGGGTTGAGGCTATTATAACCTTCCACTGGATAGGTTGAGATATAGGAGAATTGCAAAACACTTTGCGCAATTGTGTGTGTTAGGTAGTGATAATGTCTCTCTCAGTGTATGTGTGTTCTAATGCTTTTAGACCTCGGGTTTGTGAATATTATTCTAGTTATTCGTTTAGTTTTAGGTTGGCTAATTCGATGTCCAAAAGTGTAATTTCTTCTCAGTTGAAGCTTCGTTTGCAAGAGCATTCGCTGGCATCCAAACAGTTGCATTATATACTGAAACCCGAGAGCTCTGTTCGCTGCATGTTCATTGGGCCGTCCGAATGTGATGAGTTACATAGTAAATCCCGAGAGCTTCCTCCGCTGCATGTTCGCAAGTCCATCCGAACGAAAGTCAATTACATATGAACGTAAGTGGGGTTGTTGTCGCATTAGGGTTTTCCATCTTCTGCTTGGATTTCTGTAAAACCTTAGGTCCATTCGAACGTGGTCGTCAGCTGTCCAAACACTGCCATAGGTTTTCCTTAATAAGGTTTTCTACTTCAACAAGAAAACCTAATTCTCAATTGCCTATATATAGGACTCTATAGAGCACAGTTTTTCTAAGCAACTGAGAGGGCAAATTCTATATTGTGCTAAGAGAGGATTATCAATATTTAGAGCTTCAAATCTATTTTCTCTTAGAGTATTACTGTGTTTAAGAAGCATTTTGTTCATCAATGATAAAAAGCCAACCCTGCTGAGAAGGGATAATATCTTGGGTAGACTATATATGATAGTTATGACCTATAAAACATTAATTTTGTTGCATTAAAATACTTAGGCGATTGTCGCCGGTAGTACACTACTCTCTTGTTAACCAAACAACACTTTTATGGTGTATTAATGAAGGCAATACCTCGTTTTAAATGTTTATCAAAACTGCATGTTTACTTCTACTTAATAATAATGAGCTCATGTTATATCCAATTGTGAGGTTTACTTACTAAGTCGTTAGATTTACGCGGTTATTACTCTTATAGGAAGCTTGTTCCTAAAACCCAAGAGTACTGCAGTTACCACTACAGACTTTGTCTTAAGATCTTCATGCTATTATTAGGTTTGCCTTATATTATTGATAGTTGCTCCATGTCTTTAATTATTGAGGATTATACTTGTGCCGTAATGATCTATAGATTTCTCAAATTTATTTTACATTTCTATGCATTAACTTTAATAATGCTTGAAGGGGCAGTTCCCCATTTAGCCACCAGTTGGTTAAACTGTGGTAATTGTCAGTAACCCTACCAGGCTGGCCAATGTCGGATTTGGGGGCGTGACATGATGTCATCCATGATCCACAAGCTCAAAGCTACTAGAAAACCACCTTACCAATGAGCAGTAGGTCCAAGCGATGATTTGTTCACTGCCTAGCTTCTGGGAGACTATGAGCTAGAATCTTACACACAATAAGATCATTAAAATTTTGATAATGTGTTGCATTATTTGGAAGTTGAAGCTAAGTGCCTAGATGCTAGTAGGACTAATAGTTTCACGTACCTGGTTGAATCAATTTCACACATGCAATTTAAGCCTAAGTGCAAGAACAATGACAAACAAGGAGCTGCTGGAGTAGCACCTAAGAAGGCAATGACTATCAAGCACAAGAAAAGTAAGTGCATTGGTAAAAAGGATAAGTCCGAGGTGGTTTGCTTTAACTGTAAAAAGGAAGGCCTCTTTGCTCGTGAGTTCACTAAGCCAGTGTGATGCCCCAAAACATTAGAAACCCAAAAAGAAAAATGTCACTACTTGAAAGCAACATTTTTACAATTTTCCAATGATCCATTAATTGCAAAGGTGCTTTAAAAACTCTCTACTTGAAAAACAACCCAAAAACCCAACTTCAGCTTCTAGCCGAACATTTGAAGGGGATCACTGAACGTTTGAGCTTAACCCCTAGTGTGAACGTTTGACTAGGGACCACACCAAACGTTCGACCTGCAGCCCTAGAATTGTTGGGTTATAGTACACCGAACGTTCGAGCACAATACCAAACGTTCGATGACAGTCTATAACCCATTATTCACCTTTTCAACTTTATGCACGCCCCTCCCCCTATTAAACCAAAAACCTCAATCTCAGAGTGAGAAAAAGATTTTAGAGAGAAAATAAGCAAAGTTTGAAGTAGAGTTGCCATCTCCAAGGTAAACCCCTTTGTGCTAAGTTTGTTTTCATATTAATCTTATGATTTTCATGCTTCTCACAAAGTTTTAGAGTGCCATGATGAGTTAGTGCTATTATTCTCTTTAAAAAGCAAAAATGTTTTCAAATGTTTTAAAAACACTTCTTGTTTGCGTAGGCTTGCATGATATTATGGTTTGCTATGTTTGTATGAACTTATTAAGAGCCTAGGATAAGATGTGTTACGTGATGATTTGAAGATATGAGCCTTGTAGGCATTCAGACTGAATGTTCAACCTCGAGTCCAAATGTTTGACCTCAAACTAGAAGGTCTGAACAGTATCCTGAATGTTCGAACAATATCCAAAATGGGTAAAATTAGGGTTTTGTGACCTTCTAACTAGTTGCTTCTCGGTTAGAACCTTATGTGTTTATAATAGGTTCTCTAGTATTACGCGTAATGATAAACTATGTTTCATTGTAGCATGGACTCGAAATATCTGAGGATATGAGCGGGTGTATGAGATAAGTAATATTTATGACTACTTTCTAAAAAAATGTGTTATATGTCAAATGATTGAGCACACATATGATGTGAGCATATTTACTTTTCATATGATTTGGTAAGTGCCTTAAATAATTGATTAATAAAATACATTGTATGACATGGTACACTAGTACGTGCGGTATAATGGCCATGAGCTTATTATATGAACTTGATTTTATGGTCAAATGTGTGTATGTTTATATGGATCTTGGATCCAGTGGTTATTCGTGACCGACGCAACCATGTTTGATTGGCAGGTCACTATATGACGTACATCATTAGTAGCGTAGGCCACCCGAGGTGAGACTTAGTCAGACTGCTAGTGTTATAGACGGTAGCGTGCAGTAGCTGGGGCACCGGTATTGTATTACAGGTCTATCGGGACAACATCAACCTTGGTGAGAATAGGTAATATCTCAGTAGACCATGTATGATAGTTATGACTTAAATACAACATTAGTTTTCTGCGTCAAAATTTGCAAGTAATTGTCACTGGGATTACACCTATATTCCTCAAAAACAAAACTATACTTTAATGGTGTAATGGAACATGCAATACCTAACATGTATACAAAAATACACGTTCATTTCTACACTCATAATGAAAGCTCATTTCAAGAGTAATGCTATTCAGAAGCATTTCTTGCGGAACCTGTCCTCAAAAGGGTTGGTTAACCTAGGTTGGGTTAACCAGCCTTTTTATTAAAAAAAAAATTAAAAAATTAAAACTACACGTACGTTCACTTTAGGTTTCACTTTCACTATTACCCCTCAAAATCCCAAATCTCCTGCCCCTCTCTGTAGTGCCCCAGAATTTTCAAAGCTATTTAAATAGATTATTTCGATAATGATGTTATTTTAATATACATTGGAGCCAAGGATTTTAATTCTTAGAAAATTTATGGTATTACAGAGAGCGGTAATTAGAGTATGGTAATTGGTGAAATAAAATGATAGTAAATGGTAGGAAGAATTGTATGGGTAGGTAGAATAGTAAAGATAGAATAGTCAATGGTAGGTATAAGAAATGTAGACTTTTAAACAAGAAGGTAGAATAGTCAATGGTAGGTATAAGGAGGGCAGAATTTTAAACAAGAAGGTAGAATAGTCAATGGTAGGTATACTAAGTGGGTAGGTGGAATAGTAAAATGAGGGTATAATTGTAAATTGAAGGTAGAATAGTATTTGATTTTCTCCTATAAATAGAGCTCTTCTCCTTCACAATTTCACTACTCCTATCCCATCTCTTGCACATATTCTTCCTTCTTCCGCTTTTTACTCGGTCTTTCTTCTTTCTAAGAGTGTTTACTCAGAACAGAGAGAGAAAGGGCGAGACCAAGCGCTACAAGAAAGAAAGAACACAAGAGATAGCAGACTTTAGAAATTAGTTTCAAAAGATATACTAGTGGTGTTAGTCATATTGTAGCAACTAGATTCCTTCATACCACTTTCAGCTTCAGTCTAGAGGTAAGTAAATTCACTACCCCTTCTAAAATTACTTCATGTCATGCTATTTATTCATTCTTTAGTAAACTGTAAATAATTATTTTATTTACGTATTATGAAGTTATGCTGCATACATGAAGGATTTCTAAATGAATTATGTAGAAAGTTTCTATTTCTTTAAACGCTTTCTAAGTACAACAAGTTTATATTTGAAAAGGTTTCCATTTTGAGAAAAGAAAGTTGATAAATGATGATGATTATAAGAAAGAAAAATGATGATAAACCCTCCTACATGTTGCCCTAAGATGCATCAAAAGAAGTACAAAGCAAAGTACAAGAGATGAGATAAATGTTTATGAAATGAGGGCACATGTATGGAGGAGAGTATTTTTGGTCCCAAGATAAGTAAGAATGAGAAGAGTTCGGTACTGATACTCGGATGGAGGCGAAACCACTGAAGGAGGCTATGCCAGAAGGTGGTATTCCATCAACCAGACCGTTGAGTGCACCAAGAAAGAGTTAATTGACGGTCGGGCATGGCTGAGGCCTCAGTTCAGTGCCATGGTCATAGGACCCGCAACCCTTGTACACAGGGGTAATAGTGTACATGGGCCCTATTATGAGAAAATGATACTATAATTTCAACGATGATATGCTATGATGATTTACAAAGATGATTTATAATGATGCATTATGATGATGATTTATAAAGATGATTTACAACGATGATCTATTACTAGATGTAATAGTATGTATATGTTACGGGAGATGCAATCGTACATACATATATTATTATGGCTAAAAGTATATTTATTTGCGAAAATGATTTTCAAAACTGAGAACAATGAGTAAAACTATTTATGGTTGTGGATTTTACTTGCTGGGCCCCTTTGGGCTCATTCAGTTTTATTTCTTGTTTTCAGGTAGAAAGGATGCTGGAATAGGAAGCCGGAATGGGGACGGGAATAATTATTAATTTTCAAAGTCTTTTCATATCAGTAATTGTAATAATATTCCGCACTAAAGTTTAATGATTTCTAATTTCACTTGTAATAAAATCTCTTGAATAATGTTTTATACATTTATCGTATCCTTTAAATTCAAGTACTCTGGTAGACCTTATAGATCTTTGCAAAAATTTTTGTTGTGAAAGAAGAAAAGTAGCAAACTCGGCCTTAACGAGCTGGGGATGTTACACTCTCTCTCTCTCTCAATTTCTCCCACCTCCACCCACCCACCACCACAATCGGCTGCCACCACTGCCGACCACACCATTCAGTGGCTACGAAGCACCGCCAACCACCACGTTATACTTATGGAGCACCAACCCGAACCTAGTTTCTCCCTCTCTCCCAAACCACCGGCCACCGCAATCCAGTGCACCGGCCACCACGAAGCAGCAGCGCCGCCGCCCTCCATGGCCTTTTCCCCTGTAAGAAACTCTTCTAAAACTTAAAAGACTTTTAGTCCGTTTGGAATAGCTTTTTGTTCAAGTTTTGGTATCATGTTCAGAACTAATTTTCTCAGCAACCAAACATAGATTAAGGATAATGGGACCTTTTAAAAAAAAAGGAAAATTGTACCTGACCTAAACATGAAGCTTGTGATTCACTAACTTTGAAACACCCCCACAGAAATAAATCATAGCAAAGTAAAAGAATTAAAAAAAAAAAAAAAAAAAAGGAAGGAAAAATTGAAGCAAATTATTGGGCACCGAATAGGACATATAATAGAAAATTTTGGGAAACCCTAGAAATTGCTTGGCGAGGGAATGGGAAAATTGGTGGGGTTAGAATGAGGAAGCTATGGAGGTCTTGGAGGTGGAAATGAGCTCCATTTTTTGTGGAGTTGGGTTGAAGATTCAGTGCTAATTTTGGAAGGTTTTGGACCATTGAGTTCATGTTTTTCATGCTTTGAGTTCATGTTTCTAATTTGAATTTTTTTTCTTGTAATAACTCCTAGATGGACTTAAAAAATGCGAAGATGACAACTTACATACACATATTCATGTTGGTGATGATCTACCCTTTGAAATTGTCCTTGAAAATGGTGTGTTAGGCTCTTCTTCTCTCATTCGTACATTTTATGCATCATTTGTTGAATGATGTTTTGTTGAATTTTTTTTATATACACATCTTGGTTTGTTTGTTTATTTATTTATTTATTTTTGTGTTGTAGATGGAAAAGAAACTATAAGTGATGAGGACGACAATAATGGCAAGGGCAAGGGCAAGGGCAAGTCTAAGTGGAAGCTCATAAGTGAAGATGAAAATTTTGAGCAACCTTAGCGAGGTATGACGTTTAGCTCCATGGATGAACTTTTCTCATATTATAGGCGGTTTGGCTGGAAAAGAGGTTTTGAGGTGGTAATCAAAAAAATTACTAAAGACAAAATCACTAGAGAAGAGATACGTGTCACCCTTGCATGTGAGCGTCAAGGCAAGCCACAACCCATGACAAATAAGCCATATCCCACAATAAAAACGGAATGTAAGGCGAAGTTGAATGCAAAGTCAGTTGAAACAAAGTGGTATGTGACTAGTGTAATTATTGACCACAATCATGATTTAAGTCCAAACAAAGGAAGATATTTTAAATGCAAAATGAATTTGAATTCTAACGTAAGAAGAAAGATTATAGTAAATGATATATCTGTGATTGGACTAAGTTAGAGTTTTAACTCTCTTGCTGTTGAAATTGGGGATTGGGGGGGGGGGGGGTATGAGAATCTTCCTTTTATAGAAAAAGATTGTAGAAACTTTATTAACAAGGAAATACACATTCGGCTTGGCCAAGGAGGTGCTAAAGCACTTTTAGACTATTTGAATAAGATGCAAGCAACCGATAGTGGTTTCTACTTTGCACTTGATTTTGATGATGATTCAAGGTTGAAAAATGTTTTTTGGGTTGATGCAAGAAGTAGGACATCGTATGAAAGTTTTGGGAATGTCGTGACATTTGACACGACATACTTGACTAACAAATACGGTATGCCATTTGCTCCGTTCGTGGGAGTGAACTACCATGGTCAGTCAACGCTTTTTGGGGCAGCATTAATATCTAGTGAGAATACATAAAATTTTGTATGGTTGTTTCAGAATTGGCTGAATTGCATCAACGGCTGAGCGTCGATTGCAATTATAACAGATCAAGATCGGGCTATGAAAATCGCAATTGCAAGAGTTTTCCCAGGAACCTGACACAGATATTGTTTATGGTACATTTTGAAAAAAATTTCAAACAAGTTGAAATCATATAAAAATTATTTTACCATTAAGAGTGTCATACATAAATGTGTTTATGAGTCTCAAACATGTGGTGACTTTGAGGTAGGTTGGCAAAGTCTACTAGATAGTTTTGAGCTTAAGGACCATGATTGGTTGCGCTGGTTATATAATGAGCGGACTTTTTAGGTACCGACATATCTAAAAGGTGTGTTTTGGGCATGTATGAGAACTACACAGTGGAGTGAAAGTATGAATGCCTTTTTCGATGGCTATGTGCATCCATCTACCACTTTGAAGCAATTTGTTGACCAATATGATGTTGCTTTGCAGAAGAAGGTTGAGAATGAGAGTCTTGCAGATTTCAAGTCTTTTAATACTAAGCTTCGATGTGTAACCTTCTATCCTTTTGAAGAAAAATTTGAAGAAGTTTACACCATTACCAAATTCAAAGAAGTTTAGCATGAGATAATAGGCAAAATTTATTGTGTTGTCTCCCTTTTGACTAAAGAGGGTGCAATTTGCACCTACCAAGTGACTGAACAGGTAAAAGTTTAAAATGAAGTAGTTGAAGATGCATACATGAAAGTAGTAACCTATGCTGTCTACTTCAATGAAGATGGAGATGAAGATGGAGATGAATTTGAAGTAAAATGCACATGTGACTCCTTTGACTCAAAAGGCATCTTTTGCAGACATAACTTTGCTCTATTGTGTGCACATAACGTTACATTTTTGCCTCCCAAATATTATCTTGACCATTGGAGGAAGGATGTGAAGTGAAGATATACTTTAATTAAATGTAGTTTTGATGCGTTGAGTGACAACCCTGAAGTACAAAGATATGACAGCTTGTGCAAAGGTATGCATACATTAGCAGAGATCGCTGCAAGAAACATGGATCACTACACAAAAGTTCGGACGCATATTGATATGTTGAAGGAATTACATGCTTCAAGTTGTGAACCCAGTCCACCTTCTCTTGCACTTCCAGGCGTATCTTTAACATGTAATGAGTCCATTGATGATGTTGAGTTGGCGGTAGATGGTGATGAGGTTCATAGTCCTATTGTAGCTAAAAAAAGAGGAAAGTTACCGCATAAAAGGAAGATGTCTACGGTGGAAAAAGCGACAGTGAATAAATCACAAAGAAAAAGCAATGAGCCACGTAACACTAATCCCATTCCGAGGAAACGAAAAAATAAGGTTACTTACTTTCCTTCCCCTAGTGCTTAATTAATATTATTAGAACATTTTGTGCATTTCTTAACATTTTTCCTTTTTTTTTTTTTTTTTTTGCACCACGTAAAACATTTACTTAAAGACTTCCCATGGAGATGATGTTTTGTATTTATTCGAAGCTCCTTGTGATGTTTTTGAAACTCAAGAGAGTGCAAGTACTCAGGTATTAAAAATGAAAATAAATAATTATTTCATAAGATTTGGTTTATATTGTGATCTGAAATCTTGATCATAATTTTGTAGGATATGTGCCCACCTGAGCTATTGGAACGGTAATTGGAATGGAAGGAATGCAAGTTACAATGCTTTTTTTTTGGGCTATTGTGCCAGTTTTTTTTTTTTTGTTTTTTGGCACTTTTTTGGTGTTGTATAGACTTGTTAGCCTTTTTTGTGGTGTAATGATTCTGGGTGTTGATAGTGAGAAGGTTATTAGTGGTTCTAATGACTTCAATTACTGTTGATGTAGTCGTACTTTCTTCTAAATATTATCAATTTAGTATTCAGATTAATGTTGACGGCCTATTGGTTGTTTGCAATATCTTTTTACTGCATACTATAGCTTTTTCCTTCTTGATTTTTTAGGTGATCAACATGAAAAATAAAAGCGTAAACCTAGAGGGTTTTGCTAGTCATAGTTAGTGTTTTGCTTATTGTAACTCTTTGAGGATGATAGAACCAAAAAACAAATTATGTAACTTTCTTGAAGTTGATTTTTTGTTTTAATATTTTTGGTGTTAATATGTATTGTGTATTGGAAATTATGTAATGGGAGAGTTAATTTGTTATGTAATGGGAGTTATCAGGATTACCAAGAAATGCCAAACCCTTCAGCAATACAAAATCATTTCCCACCAATATCCAGTTAAACCAATCAATTAAATCAACAAGGTACAAAATTATATAACAATATGAAGCCTTCAACATTACAATAAATATGAAGCCGTTATTATTATCAAGTTGGAATTCACAAATCCTTCAGCAATACAAAAAAATCATCTCCCAAAGCTATCAGGATTACCAATAAATGCCAAACCCTTCAGCAATACAAAAAATCCTTTCACCCAAATATCCAATTAAACCAATCAATTAAATCAACAAGGTACAAAATTATATAAAAATATGAAGCCGTCAATATCCTTGACAAGCCTTTTGCTATGATGGCATCCTTGATGGCATAAGAAAATCTATTATATCGTCATAAAGCTAGCAATGATCAGGAATTGTGCCTTCATCAACTGATAGAACAATAGTCATCTTTGGAAGTTGATCAACAATGCCTGCAAGGGCAAAAGCTTATAGTTTTCAGCACAATAGAAATATTATATCAACAGTGTTTATCATTCTTTTGATTGAGAAGATCAAAGTTACTACGTGTGGCTGACCATAAGAACTTGGAGCTAGGTAAGTTAAAATAAATCACTCACATAATTTGAAATTTATTTTTCATTGTTTTCCTCCTAACATATATAGTTTCAATCTTAATTTTTGAACAAAAAAATCAAAACATATATAGCTGTTTTGATTTTCTGTTCTTAAAATAAAACCGAAACCGAAACCAAAAAATCAAAACAGTTATAGTAGCAATCGCAACAAACTCATTAGAAATTTTCAAGTTAGGAAGGGGAGGTAAAAAGCCTAAATCACAACAGAAATCAATTTTTATTGTTCCACAAAAACACAAATTCCATTGAGAAGAGAAGCAAATTGATCTTGTGTAAATAAAACCAAATCTAAAACCAAAGAATAACCGAAGAAAGCTTCTCCCAAATCCATTCAGCTTAAATAGAGAAATTCCTAAAAAATTTCAATGCATTGACCAAGGAAATTAGGACTCAACAAAAATCAATCTTCATCCGAAAATCATTAATCCAAATTCCATCAAAATAGTAAAGAAATCAAAAAATTAGAACCAAACCCATAATCGGTTACCCAATGAAAAACAAAATATACCCAAAAATTCTTACTCATTTTCAAAATCAAACAAAAAACCACTAATTCTTACTATAATCAATCCTAACAAGAAAACGCATCATCAACAAGATAAACAGCATAATCAACAAGATAACTAGATTCTATTCCCCAAAACAAGAGGAAAACCAAATAATAAGAGAGAAAAATTACCGGTGTTGGCGTTCGGCCGGATTTTTGAACTGGTGACTTGTCGATTTTTGGATGGTGGGCTTCGCCGGTCATTGTGGCTGGTAGAGGTCAGCCGGGTTTCGAGTTGGTGATGTGACCGGTTTTGGATGGTTGGCTTAACCGGTGGTGGCATGGGTGGCGTTCAGTGGCGGCTGCCGTAGATAAGGGGAGGGAGGAAGCAACGTGGGAGAGGAGAGGGAAACGTTTTGGGGATTTATAGGAAAAAATGAAAAATTTGAAATCGTAACCTGTTTTTAGTCCTTCACTCGTGATTTTTTTTTTTCTATTTTTAATAAAGCTGATGACCGTGGTTCAGTTAACCACGCCAGCTCAGCACCTTGCTAACAGGTTCTGTAAGGAATGCTTCTGAATAGCATTACTCCTCATTTCAATGGTTGGGTAAGTTCCTTAATAATTGGTTAATAAGATACATTATATGACATGGTGCACCGGTACGTGCGGTATAATGACCATGAGCTTATTATATGAACTTGATTTTAAGGTCAAATGTGTGTGTGTTTATATAGGTCTTGGATCCAATGGTTGTTCGTGACCGGCGCAACTATCTTTGATTGGCAGGTTAGTATACGATGTACATCATTAGTAGCGTGGGCCATCCGAAGTCAGACGTAGTGGGACTGCTAGTGTTATGAACCGTAGCGTGCAATATCTAGGGCATCAGTATTGTATTACAGGTCCATAGGGACAACGTCAACCCTGTTGAAAATGGGTAATATCTCAGTAGACTATGTATGATAGTTATGACTTAAATACAACATTAGTTTTCTATGTCAAAACTTACATGCGATTGTCACTGGGATTACACCTATATTCCTCAAAAACAAAACTATACTTTAATGGTGTAATGGAAGAGGCAATACCTAACATGTTTGCAAAAAGACATGTTTACTTCTACACTCATAACAGAAGCTCATACTCAACTGTGAGATTTACTTATTAAGTCTTAGATTTACGTAGTTTTTGTGGCTTGTCACATTATCTATTTTAAAATGACTTTTTAAAGGAAGAAGCGAAGAGTTTGTTTTTGTAACGCTCCCAAATCTAGCCTGACCAGTCTGGTAAGGTTACTACAATTACCCCAATCAGCTAATTGGTAGCTAACTAGGGAACCACCCCTCTTAGCATAATTAGAGTAAATGCATAGGAAAGTGAAATAAATCTGAGGAATCTAAAAATCATAATAATTGCATACATTATCCTCAGTCATAGACATGGAGCTACTAATTGAAATACAGATAATCAAACATGACTAAACAAGGTGGGTCCCCATCTCATCCTATTAACCCGAAGTGGCAATCTCACCAATATCCTCTTACTAGAAAGAGGTTTCCTACGAAATGTAATAATTGTGTAAATCTAAAGATTTAGTAAGTAAACTTCACAGTTGGGAATGAAATGAGCCAGTTATCAATGAGCAAAAATAAACTTGCAGTTTTGATAAGAATTTAAAAGAGGTGTTGTCTCTGTTAATACACCATAAACGTATCGTTTTATTTGAAATAAAGAGGTATAATTCCAATGGCAATCGCCTAAGAGTTTTAATACAGAAAATTAATGCTTTCATATGTCATAACTATCGTGTATGGTCTACTCGAAATATTACTCATTCTCAGTAGGGTTGGCACTGTCTCAATAGACCTGTAATCGATGCCCCAGTCATTGTACGCTACCGTCCATACACTAGCAGTCCGACCGAGTCCGACCTCAGGTGGCCTATGCTACTAATAATATGCGTCTTGTAGTGACCTACCAATTATGGTTGTGCCGATCATGAAATAATCATTGGATCCATGGCCCATATAATACATCCGCACACGTTTGATCATAGAATCATGTATATATGGTAAGTGTATGGCCATTATACTGCATGTCCAGTGTACCATGTCATACGATGCATCTTATTAATCAAATTATTAAGATAGTTACAAAGTTACACAAAAAGTAGGCATGCTCATATCATACGCGTGCTTAGTTATCTGAAAAATCGCACATTTTTAAGAAAAGTAGTTGTAAGTGTTTACTTACCTTGTATGCTCGCTTGAGTCGTCCAAAATTTTGAATCCTTGCTATAATGAAACATGGCTATCGTTATACGCAGTGCTAGAGGGTTTACTAAAGACACAAAGGTCCTAATTGAATACAGCTAGCTAAAAGGTCACAAAACCCTACTTTTATGCATTTTGGACTCTAGGCAAACGTTTTGTCCAAGTGGCGAATGCTTGGTCACGGGGACCAACGTTCGGCCATACTAGGTAGAGAATGTCTGGGCAGAGTGAAAAATGCCAAGTTTGGGCTTCTATCCTCAGGTTACCATGCTAAAAACTACACCATAGGCTCTAAACAAGTTCATACACATAGAAAAACATGACATCCAAGAAAACCAAATAAATAAATGAGCGTTTCTAAAACATTTGAAAATTACTCTTTCTCCTAAGGGGGAAAAATGACACACAAGTCATAACATCTTTAAAAACTTAAAAACATCAAAGATAAAAGCAAGATAATATGAAAGCTTAGTGAAAGTTTAAGGGTTACCTTGAAGATAGCAAAACTTCCCCCGAAACCTTCTTCTTCCTCTTTAGAAACTCTCATCTCACTTTAGGGTTATGGTCTCTAGTGTAAAAGGAGGCTAAGAGACGAATGGGGTATTTATAGGGGTGAGGAGGCGTGCCCTTTCCTGCAGAGGTAAGAATGGGTTAAAAATGCCTTTTAGACTGTCACCGAATCTTTGGTACTATGGGTGAACGCTCGGTGTACTATTACATAATGGTTCTAGGTTGCAAGTGGAACGTTCGGTCAATACCCAGTGGGTCAAACTTCGGTCAACGAACATTCGCTATAGTCCCCTACTGAACGTTCAACCAGAGAGTTTGATTTGAGTTTTTAGAGCTAAATTCAAGTGAAGGCTTGGTTTAAGGTTAATGCACACCCTTGGGGTTTACAAAATTTTGGGATAATTAACGCTTGGAAACTAAGGGCATCACAGGTTGCAATGCCAAGTTTGATTAGAATGATCATTTTGGTTGTACGCCCTAAGTCTATGATTGATGGTAATACTTGCATAACTTATGATTTTTAGATATCTTAGATCTGTCACTCTCACCTTTCATTTACATTTACTTTGAGTATGTTAGAAAGGTGATCCCTTCAGTTAGTTACCACCAGCTAATTGAATTGGAAAAATTGTTAGTAACCCTACAAATATGGTTTATTCCAGTTTTGGGGGTGTTACTGTCAGAGAAGGTATATACTCTCTAACTTTTCTTGCTATCTTTTTGTAACTTACCATGTTATGGTTGCTCATTCCTCTATTGTGTGGATTGTAGACTCAGTAGCAACCGAGTATGTAGCACAAATTCTGTTCGGATTTGTGGAGTATTGCTAGATAGGTATTGGGAATTTAGACATCAAATTGGAAAATGAAGCTCGCGTGGAGGTACTTTGTATTGGTACTTACAAGTTGGACTTACGAGCTGGACACTCTTTTGCTCCACAAGGTGTCATACACTCTTGAGATTCGGCAGAATATTCTTTCTATAGTTACAATACTTAAATTTTGTTTTCAACTTGCATTTGAGAAGAATAGAATTTTTCATCTATTTGGGAACTTTATTATTGATGTAGTTTTTTTATTTTTATTTTACTTTTTATTTTTACACTTTTATGATTTTTGATATGGATTATTTTAATTTTCATAAGTCATTTGCTGTTTTGACTTCATCTGATAATGTATATTCAATAAAATGGCAAGCTAGACTTGACCATATTGGGCAAGATATGATGACTAGGTTAGTTAGAGAAGGCCTCATATGCAATCTTGTTAAGGTTTTTTCGCCTGTGTGAACATTTTCTGATGAAAAATTCAATTAGAAAACCGTTTGGAAAATCCTCTAGGGCATCTTTCTATTGCAATTAGTCCACTCGAGTAATTGTGTCCCAATAAATGTGAGGGCAAGACACAGGAGGGTCTATTTTATCACATTTATAGACAATTTTATGTGATACACTCATGTCTATTTGATCTCCCATAAGTCTACATCATTAGGTTGCTTTAGAAAATATATGATTATTGTTGAGAATCAATTAAACAAGAGTATTAAGGCTCGAAGAATTGATCGTGGACGTGAATATCTATTTGGAAAATTTAAGAGGCTATGTGATGAAAAGGGAATCAAGAGGCAAGTAATGATGTATATTGCAACAAAATGGCATGGAGGAAAGGAGAAATCGAATGCTACTGGAGATGGTTAGGTCAATGATGGCACAAGCAAAATTACCAATATCATATTGTGGGATGCACTTTTGACTGCTACCTACATTCATAAACGAGTGCCCTCAAAGTCAGTGCATTCCACAACTTATGAGATATGGATTGGCGAGAACCCAATTTGAGTTACTTAAGGCCATGGGGGCTCAACGGGTTTTGTTCACGACAATTCTCATAAATATGAGAATTTTGGCTACAGAGGAAAGAACTGTATCTTTATAAGATACTCAAAGCATTCTAAAGCCTATGTTGATAGGTGAACAAACTAATGGAAGTGTGATTGAGAGAGAGAGCCACGAGGTGTGAATTTCATCGAGGATGAGTTCCCAAGCAGGAGTAAGGTTGATAGAAGCTTAAAGCTTTTTTGAGATTGTGGATCAAGAGAAAGGTGTTCTAGTCTTAGTTGAGAATGAGGAAGAAATTCCTCAAACTCTTAGGGATATAGGGAGCTAATTTCTGACTAGTAGAAGCAGACTACTAGATGAGGATTCACAACAATCTCGGCCGTGTAGAAGCAAACATGGTAATGTTCCTTGTCGTCATTTTGAGATTGAAAAGGAAGCTTTCATGATTGCTCCCTATAAAGATGATGAGCCTAGAATAATTCAAGAGGCATTCTCTTCTTCCGCTAAAAATGAGTGGATTAAAACAATGAATGATGAGATGGAGCCTAGAACAATTGGCAGCTTAATATATCGCTAGTAGTTCGTCAGTGTGGCTCTAAAAAGAGCCAACCCCTCATGATTGGCGTCATAGAACTATTTGACCATCAAGTCTACATAACACTGGCTCAAACCCCATGAATTCAACTCTCGAAAGAGCCATTCCCTTACAAGAGGCGTTTGTAAGAGAGAAGAATTGTGTCTTCAATTTTATAACCAATAAAAGCTACACAGAAGGGTTATTTGGCAAACAACACTTCCACCTCCAAATACTATTCATTTCATTCTTCAAAAAAATCAACATCAAAATATTCTCATTTTTATATTACATAATTTACTTTTTATTACTATACTAATAAAAAAATACTACAAAACAAAAATTTTTCACTTTTTAATACAATTTTTTTTACTTTTCTATACATATCATTTTTATTTTTTTATTTTTTAAGTGAACAATGTTTTTGGGGGGGGGGGGGGAGGGGTTGTGTTGTTTAACAAACCACCCCTTAGAAGATAAAAACACATAAAAATTTCTTTATGTTCTCAAATATTCATTATCAAGTTGTTGTTTTCTTTTTACATTTTTAAAATAGAGTATACATAATTACAAAAAAGGAAACAAATAAAAGTAAATACGAGTAATCCCTCAACTATGGCTAATAATATTCTAAAGGTGGTTTTAACCTAAAAAAAAACTAAATCACCTAAGAAGGAAAACATTATAAAATATTAAATCTTAAAGGCAATAAAATAAACGGTAAAATCCTAACTAAAATAGAAAATTTATAAAATTGATTTTGTGTCAACCAAAAGGATACTGTTTATGAAAGAAATGTTTACAAAAGGAGAGACAAAAGAGTGACGCGGTGAAATTACGAAAAACAAAAATTGATTGATTCTTTGGAAGCGAAAGAATTGACATTTCTCTTTATATAAATATTATAATTAAGTTAGTGAGATACGGATAATACACGTTTTAGCCTTTCATTCATCTTCATTAACAAAGCAGATGTGCTGGCAGTATTCTGTATAAACACGTGTAAAGGGTAGTTTGGTAGTTGGATAGGGCATTAACCCCACGCCACAGGCCGGCTACAGGGTACGGCTTCAGAACTCTTAATCAGGGTAGTTTTGGTAATTGGCAAGAAATTAAAGGAGCTGCATAAATTGGACGGAAAGTGCCTTTTTCCGCTCACTTCCTATGGAAAAGTAGCATTACCTTTTCAAATTCTTTCTTTTTTTTTTTTTTTTTTTTTTTTTTTTAAGTTAGTGTATTTAAAAGGGTAAAACTGTCTAATTTTTTTTTAAAATTAAAATTTTTGAACAATACTATCTTTTTAAATACATCGAATGAAAAATAAAATAAAAATAAAAATTTAAATGAAAAGGATGTTTTTCCGCTCTGTATAATTGCGAAAAGCAAGGGTATAAATGGAATTAAATGACATTGATTTTTTGTCCGGTAGATTGGTAAAATTTAGATGTCGTCGATTCAACTGTTGAACCCAAATAATTGATTCTGAGGAGAAAAGTCGCCATGCAATGCAAAATCATTATCACATGTCCTAACTTTTGTGGTAATGATAACAAACAAAAAAAACAAAACATTTTGGGCTTCGAGTGTGTCGGATTCTCTAATTTTCATGTTACTTTGAACTTGATGCAAAGATATTTACAAAAATAATTTTGTACGCGTCATGGAATGATATGATATTGTCACCTCATTTAAAAAGAAAAAACAAAAAATTAGAGTGTATGAAAAGTTGGATTGACATTTTTTTTTTAATATCAAGGACAAGATACAAAAGACAATTTTTCGTAAAAATACTAACATCTTTTTTTGTTTTCTTTGTTTTTTTTGTTAGGAATGATGTCTATAATATGAGAATATTTCCTATTTGGTAGTTGCATAAATGAGGGGTTTTTTGCCCACCAATAAAAGAAAGACGCGTTGGCTCGAGTATAAAAATTACACAAAACTTTCCTATAAGCAAAACACTGGATTATGAGCTGAGAGAGAGAAAGGAAAGATACCCACATCGAAGGAGAGTTAGACCCAGGCATGGGTAGCTGCGACCCACGCCTAGGTCTGGTCGTGACCCAACGTGGGTCGCGGCTACCCAGGTGTGGGTCACGGCCAGACCCACGCCTGGGTCTAGCTCCCCTCGGACGTGGGTCTGACTCCCCTCAACTGCATCTCCTCTGGCATGGGTCTCTCTCCTCCTACCCATGGTGGGTTGATTTTTTTAATCAACGGTTTGGTAACAATTTGGTTTTTTATCCATTCTACCATGACCGCATAGAAGCATCTCTCCTATAATATAACAAGTCCTCTAATGTTATGAGAGCACTCCTAACAGCCTTACCAAAACTATTTTGTGATTATTTTATCAAGGCAATTTAACAAAAGTGGTTTAAATTTTCACTTTTCAAACTCACCATTTTAACCAATTGAATAAAAAATAGTTTTTCTCTCTCCCTTTCTCTTTTATGTTTCTCTTTCCTCCTTTAATAGTTAAAAACAAATAAAATAAATAAACAAATCTTTAAAAAATAATATTTAAATGAAATAGTGAAAGTTGATTGTTAAAATTTGGTGGGCCTGATAAGAATGCTTGAATAGGTAATTGTTGGTTTTTATCTTTTAGGAAAAAGTACACAATTCTCTTCAAGTTAGTTCTCCCATGTTATGAGTAGGTAATTGTTGGTTTTATCTTCTAAGAAAAATTATACATATTCTTTTTAAACTATCATCTCATTGTCAATGTATTACTCAAACTATTAATTGTGTCAATGTTTCCCATAAACTATCAACAAAATGTCAATTTCCCCTTAAGAAAAAAAAAAAAGGCTTAAAATTATTTTAAGAAGACAAAAATACTCTTATAAATTCAGAAAAAAAAATCTAAAAACCTAAAACTGAAAGAAAAAAAAGAAGAAGAAGAAGGGCTGGTTCGAAAACTGCCCCTAGAGGTGGCCGAGCCACTCCCAAACACCTAGGGGTGGTCTTACCAAGGGTATTTTTGTTTTTTTGGGGGCTATTGACATTTTGTTGGTAGTTTAGGGGAATATTGACACAATTAGTAGTTTGAGGGACATTAGCAATGCTATGGTGTTTGAATGAGGTATGTGTACTTTTCCCTATCTTTTAATAAGCAGTTTTTTTTTTTTGTTTTTTGTTTTTGTTGATATTTTTCAATTCTATCAATAGTATTTTTCCCTAAAATGAAGAATTTTCATTAAGATGAGACCACATTAATGCTTTTACGATTTTGAAAATATTAGAGCCTTGACCAATATTTCTTTTATAGTTTTATTTCCATTATCAATTTATGGACACAATCACCCACGAACAACTACATGCATCAACAACTTGGGAGAATATCTTGGCTTCATCAGAATCTCAACATCCTCTTCCAACTTACATAAATAATACACTCTTCTTCACCAATTCAAATTGCAATTAGCATGGACATCAAAGATTTATGGTCCCCGACTTGCCCTATAAAGAATATATTTTATTACTTTATTTTTATTTTTAGAATTTCCTTATTCCTCTCTCTTTCTTGTTACTTTTTGATATTCTATTTCATCAAGTTTTTTCAAAATATAAAATTTTATATTTTATTTAATATGTAAGAAGAAAATAAGAGGGGGGAGATGGAGGAGAATCGAATATACGTGCAACTTAAGTCCATGTTAATCTTGCCCAAGAAGTTGTTGTAGTTGCAGTTCTTAGTGATCTTAGGTTATACGTTTGGCACGCGGAATAATTATTCCATTAGAAGAAAAAAAAAAAAAAAGATTTTAATAGAAATGAAAGAATGTGGAATGAAATAGCCTTATAATAGCCATTCTCATGGCTCATGAGGACTTTGAATCAATTTAAGGAATAGTCATTCTCTTATGGGCCATGAGAATAACTATTCCAAGCGTTAGAATATATATATATAACCAAAACATACCCTTTTAGTGATAACATTATTGCAGTTGTTTCTAAAAACTTCCCTGGCTGGAAGTTTAGTGTAGTTTGCCTCCTCCTTTGGCTGCAATTCTTTTTATCTAGAGGAGATTTTCTTGAGAGAGTCTGACTTACTCAGATTGTGAACAAGTAATATGATGCATCAACGCATCTAATGGGGAGCTATGTATAGCGCCTCAACCCTATTAATGGTCTAATGTTCTTAAAATTAATTAATTAATAATTAATTTGAAGTATTACTATAATTTTTTCGAGCTTACTTATTAAGGAAATAGGCAAAGCAATGAAAGAATAACATCTCTTTTAACACCACAAGGTAGCCCCACAGGTCACAACTAGTTGGCTTTTCTACCCACTTTGGTTGTTAATGGATATGTTTTTATTTTTTTATAAATTGTTATTAATGGATATGTAACATTCATGGTAATGCTTATACCGGTTTTGAATTTGGGATTTGTTAGCATTTTTCTTTCTAATGCGGTGGGTTTTCTAATTTTGATTTTTCTACATCCAAAAATTCATTGTTGATAATCCACATGAAATATAGTTTTGAATATTTGTAACTTAGGTTGGCAAATAAACACAACCCACCCCCTCCCAAAAAAAAAAAAAAAAAAAAAAAAATTCAGTTTTCTAGCCTTGACTCAAGAGTCAATGCTGATGATAGGTCGACGCTGATAAGATGCTATTAGCCTCAACTTCTCGTTTCGAGTTCTAAATTCATCAACATCAACTATAAATATTATCAGCTGTATGAGACAAATGTCTGTTGATAATAGGCCGACGCTGATAAGATGCTATCAGCCTCAACTTCTTGTTACGAGTTCTAAATTCATCAACATCAACTATAAATATTATCAGCTGTATGCGACAAATGTCACCGTTGATATATCATTATTAAAATCAACTTGAATGTCGGCATTGATGAGCATTAGTATTTTAGTGTAGACTTTTTGTTTACCCTAACAAATATTTTTTCTTTTTTAGTGAGCTAGGAAAAGAAAACATTAGCCATGTCTAGGGCTGTTAAGAGAGCAAGCCGCTCGCAAGCGAGCTCTGGCTCAGCTCGTGCTCGACTCGAATATTAAGTGAAGCGTTTTGTGAATACAAATTCTAGCTCGAATATTAAACGAAGCTAGCTCGGCTCGACTCGGCTAAGCTCGTGAGCAGCTCGTATAAAGGTCGAGTTGGTAGTTATTAAAATAATTCCTCATATTAATATTAAAAATTGATAATTTTTTTTTTTTTTAATAGCATCATTTTATAATAAAATGATGCATATCCTCTCTCTTCGAAACTAAGTGCCTTATTGTGTTGACTCGGGCTCTATACTCTATTAGCCAGACTAAGCAGATGCTCATATGCAAGTTAGCCTCTTGAGCCGTTTAAGATTACTTGGAGTTTAAATTTATAATAAAAAAATAAATTAATAAATTAAACAAATTAAATTAAATATAAGAGCCAGCTCGTGAACTGGCTCAGCTCGACTCGACTAATTAATGAGCTTGAGCTCGATTTTTTTCGGTTCGTTTACACCCCCTAGCCATGTCTCAATTAAGCCTCCGGGAGTTTCGATAACACCAACCCCTGCCGATCATTACGCCGGTGTCTACCTTTTTCTCCGATTTGATTTTTCTTCCGGGCATGATGTAGTTAATGTGTTTTCATCTGTCCATTTATATTTGACAGCTGCAGCCGGATCTATTTATTATATGATTAGAAAAGTTATACACACACACACATATATATATATATATATATATATATAGAGAGAGAGAGAGAGAGAGAGAGAGGATTGATTATGAAGGTTCACTTTCAGCTATATATATATATGTATGTCCCTATCATCTGCCACTTGATTCTTTGGTTGAATTTCTTAATCCAAGGAGGTTAATGCTTGAAACATTATTTTAATTTGTTGAAAGTATACATCAAGCAATAAAGTAGTAATTAATAATTGATTTCATGGATTTCTTTATTTATGTTTTTTAATTGATTCGGGAAAATTGTTACAATAGATGATTCTTACCATTCTTAATCGAAAAAAAAAAAAAAACAGAGAATGGAGGATCCTAAAAACAAAAACTGAAAACAAGATGGGCTCTTCAAAATAGACCTGATACGAACACTACAATGCGAAAATAAGAACAAAACGGTAAGAAATTGGACAAACAAGTATTCCAATCCTCTTAAATTGGCGGCATAAAACAGTAACAAAAGCAAAAAGGAAACATATTAAGGCGAACATATCTAAATCATCACTTAAAAACTGCAACAACCCAAAAAAGAGGCATCTAGAAGGAAAAATAAAAGAAAAGGAAATTACTCTCCATATATAGGACATGGTACATCTAGATGCTAATTTTTATATCCAGTGTTTACACATAGGACTTCCATTGGCATTATGCTTCTATTCCATGGGTCTCCCATTAAGATTTAATTAGATATAATGAAAAGATAAAAATGCTTTCTGTCAAAAAAAAAAAAAAAACATAAATGCACAAAGACAACTTTGGATAATCACCCGCACCCAACAAAATCCTAATCCAAGGATTATCTAAGATTTCAAAAAAAGTGTAGGTTCTAAAATTATGAGAATTTAGACCGTTCTTTACCTCAAACGACTTGAAAAACGTTACTTATTAAAAATGTGGCATATAACCAATAAAATTTTCAAGAAGGTCGATCTTAAGCTTTATGTTGTATAAAAGCGTTGATCAAAAGCCGTCTTTTGATTTTCTAAAGAAAAAAAAGTCTCTTCACGAAAAAATTCTTTTTAGCTATTTGCGTACTATATCACCTTTTTAATAGGTGGCGGCGAATTGGTTATATTTTATGCTAGTCTTTCTAAAACCCTAATACGTTTTTTTTTTCCCCCTTCGAATATTGCAAAATATTAATAGAAAGAATTAAAAACCCATTAAATGACTGAATGAGTAAGTCTAGATTTCTATCAAGGGTAATTATAATTTGACTACAGAGAATAGTGCTTATACTTATCTTTTAAAAAATAAAAGTCCGAAATATTAAGCAAACAAAAGAAACAAAATCATCATATACATAAGACCTTTCTCTCACCAGGAATAAGATTATATACAGAAAAATGTTATTCAGAATTCTCAAATATTCAGCTCATAGCATTTTTTTTGTTTTCGTTTTAACAAGTACATTTGAATATGCCACATAGACAAGAATGCTAAGAAATAGACATTTGAGAATGCTGAGTATCATTTTTCTTATATGTAAATGTTGGAGATAAAATTCATTATGGGTCCCACTCAAACAATTTCATTCAAATAAACTACAACTACATAGAGTTTTATAATAACTCAGATATTTAAGTGAAAATTATCTCTCAACCACTGCATGAACGTGTAAAGACCATTATCCCTCAACACCAGATAAATGTGAAACAACTATATAGAAGATAGTTACCCAAAAGTTTAAAAGAAATGCAACACATCAGGTAAATGAGATCGAGTTATCCATCTCCAAAAACTCCTAACTCATTACTAAATTCACACTTCAAATAAGAATGCTAATTTATGCATCGGAGTGTCTCCGACCAAGGTTAAAGATTCTTTGATGCACTTACTATTTTATAGGCAGCTCATCACTGTTCAGATCGTACCAAAAACTGCTCTATCATAATATGTATCTCGAAGAGATACTCTCATAGTATCTTTCTCTATGAGATCTCTCGAAAGTCATTTAATTTAAATTTAAGAATTAAGTTAAAGATAAGAGTTGGTTGGTCGGTGCACTAGGCAGAGGGCGTGCAACCTCCGCATTATATATGAAGCTTTTTGAGAAGCATGCACACCACTTATATAATTAAAAAGTTACATTTCCTTTTTTAGTATGAAATGCGTCCTTTAAAAGGTTAGGTAGATCTTGCTATGATGCATTCTACGTGGACTTCATTAATGATTTCAATATATGTTTTGGGGTCGTGATTCACAGCACGCCGCGTGCTAAGCACGCCAGGCCATTTTTTTATTTTATTTTTAATTTGTTAATATTAAAAAAAATAAAAATAAAAATTGGCAGGCGTGCATGGCACTCCGGCGTTGTGTTTATCTTCACCCTATGTTTTGTCATCAATATGATTGGAACCCGTTAGTTAAAAATTGAGAAGCAAAATTGTAAATTTGTTTTTTCTTATTTATAATTTTGATTAAATTGTTCTTTTTCATTTCATTTCTAATTGAGAGGTTGCTTTTTTGAAAAAAGTTATGATATAGATGATATTGATTCTCTTGCATATATTTTTAATTCTCTTTTTATGTGAACAATTCTTTGGGGCCACGTCTTCAGGTAAAAAGCCGAGCTTTACTTTGCAAGGTGTTCCAAAGATCTATTTGGGGCGAAGTCCCTAATACCTTAGTTATTAAATAATAATAAAAAAACCCTAAATTTTTTGAATAATATCATCAAACTATAATTCATTTAATTTATTTATTTATTTATTATTATTATTATTATTATTATTATTATTTCATCTTGTATAAAAGTTAAGAGGCCACAACTCCTTCAAAGTAGCCACTATATATTTTTTCCATTGCTTACCCAAATCTATCTCAAAAATAGGTCATAAATCTTCTAAGAGTGCCAAGTCCATACCATTTAAAAAAAAGAAAAAAAAAAAAAGAAGAAAAAGATATTGCTGGGCATGTGTGATACACGTGGTGTCTAAAAAAGGTTGTCAGCCAGCCTTGACCCACCACGTTTTATGGACCTGTGAATCAAAACGACAACACATTATCCGTGCAAATGATACATGTGCTTTCTTTAAAAAAGGGCTCATCACCCACCACAAGCAGTGGCAAATTGTGGACCCCTGGATCATGCATGTGTTCAAATCAATATTTTGTCCTATTTCTCAAACAGAAAAAGCAGGAGACCATTTTTACATCTCTTTTAATTATGTAGGGTCCGAGTAGTTACAATGTCGCACACAGAGTGATTGTTCTATAACTAAATGATGTGTCGGTAAAATTAGTTATTGAATTGGCACTTGATTTAAGGACGATTTTTTATTATCACGCCATTCTGTTTTATAAAAGTTGTATAACAGTATACTAAATAATATTATTCAATGACAAATAGTTTGTTTTGAGAAGTGAAAACTGCTGGAACATTTAAATGTCAAAAATTATTAAATATGTGAGCTCAAATGCTTTTGTTTTGAGAAAAAATAAAAAATAAAAAAAATGTTAATAAATGGAGCTTAAGTTTTCATCGAAACTTAAAAATAAATTCACCCCAGTCTCTTAAACTAATAAATTCACCCCAATCTCTTAAACTATCATTTGATTCTCACATACATTTGGAACACATGTCATTTTAATAAATTAAAGAAAAATTAATCCTAGAATTGTAGTTGTACCAAATTAAACAGAGTTATAAAAAATGTCCTCAAAATCCATGAGATGAGCTATATACTTTCAGAATTGTCCTCTTCGTCCAGCCAATTGATGAAAATTGTTAGATGCCACATCATATCCTAACTCGTTGATTAACAAATAGCATGCTTATGACTCATCTCTTGTTGTCATTATATGATTATAATTTTACACTCAGATTAAAAATAATAATAAAATTAAAAACAAATTAAAAAAATATATGGGCCACACCCCTCACAGATGTGGGGTGGTCAAAAGCTCCTTTGTGAGGGGAGGCGACCCCTTAATTACTTGATGTGGGGTATCTATAAATTGTAGCTGTTTAGGGATAATGCCCTATGTTGAGGCACTTTTTCGATTGTTGTCTAGGTGTCAAAAATTGAGTGGGCAACCTCTTTTGAGTCCAAGTTCATTAGAAATTGAGTCAAGCTTGAAATTTAGACCAACATTAATCTGGATCGAGTTTTACCTGCAAAACAAATGCATAAGCAATTTAGATAACCAAATTGAAAAGCTGTTGTGTCAAATTATAATACTCGCAAGTGCACGAATTAATTGTAGTTAATGGATTGCAAGTGCGAGGTCGATCCCACAGGGAAATGTGTTCTTGAAAGTAATTTTAAATCTAAATTAATTAAACCCTAACCTAGTTCTAAATTTTGAGAGATTATTGTTTGAATGAAAAATCAAAGGCATAAGCAATGTAAAATGAATATAATCTAATGACGAAGCACTAGGGTTTTAGAATTCGCACTCACAAATTCATAACAACATAGTTCCATGATCTATAATATTCTCCAAAGTTCTCATATGTAAATCTTAGGTTTGTTTTACTATTGTTTCAACGAATTAAGCAAAACATCCAATGTATCCATTCATAACCCAAATCACAAAAGAAATCCAATATTTAATCAAATCATTAACTGTATCCGTAAATCACAAGAAAATATCCAATTTTATCAAAACATCAATTGTATCAAGAGAATAAATCACAGGGAAAATCTAATTTTTAACAAAGAAAACCACACAATCAATTGTATTGAATCATCAAGTGTATCTTTATATCACAAAAAATATCCAAGAATTATTCAATCCAATTGATTAAAAGTAAAACAATAGGGCAATTAAACCATTAAATTGGGAAACATATATACATGAAACAAAGTTGCTAATCATAAGTGAGGCTTCATCTTCAACCTTAATTGAAGGTTTAGCCTCTAATGGTATTGAAAGACAAAACACAATTCATTGAATTCATCATAGAAAATTGAGTACTTACAAATATGGAATCACAAAGTTGAGATCCAAAAGTTAGGAAACCCTAAAACTCTCTTCTTTTTCCTCTGAAATCTCGAAATTCGCAGCCTTCCTAAACTGATCTGAGAATTATCTATTTATAGGCCTAAAACTAGGGTTTACAAGTTGAATTAGAATAAAACACCCTGCCAGATCGGACAAGTGCGCTTGATCGCACACTTGGTGCACTCGAGCGCACTCGAGCATCAATTCCTCTCTGCGGCGCAAGCATGTGTGCGCGATGGGCTTTGGACTGGGCATGTTTGCTCTTGATTGTGGGGCACTGGGCTCGAGTGCAGGTGCGATCGAGCGTAGTATCCTCTGCCCAATTGTAGGTTTGTTGGCAACTTCTCCAAAGCGTGCAACTTTCACATAAATCCCACAGTTTTCCCATAGCAACCTACAAAATACTAAAGACACAAAACTAACCCAGAAATCAAATAATAACACAGCTAAATGATTAACAAAATTAATTTAAGGGGTCTAAATATACAATATTTGGCACACGTCAAACACACCTAAACTTAACTTTTGCTAGTCCCTTAGCAAAACAAAACAAAAACAAAAAAATAAAATGAAAGCAATAAACATAAGTCCTCTTCCGCGAGAGAGACGGTTGCATTTAGCATATGCAACAAGCCTTTTAAACCTCTAGGCACCCCTAGCAGACGAGTGAAGTCTCGTGAGAGTTTAATAGAAATGATACCCCACAAACATTGAAACACTATGGTATCACCAATAAAGAATTTCTACACAAACCATGATTCTTACTCATAAGCAAGCTTAAAAAGACAAACACCATCATCACAATCATAAGAAAATCTATAATCAATTACTCACAAATGGACAAATTAGACATCATATATTTTGAAAAGTGCAAAGTGAAATTAGCATACAATCATGAAGCTTTCAACTTAAACTCAAGACATGTTCCATAAAATTTGTAAAAATTCCTAAAAGGTGAAATAACAAAGGCAAGATATACATTTTTTTTTTTCTTTTTCTTTCTTTTTTACCGGCTTTGCAATGTCTAACTTCCTTAAACTTTCTAATTGACCCATGCAACAAGTGTTAGGCCAATGACTCCAAAACCAAATGACTTTAGGGTACTAGATGTAGAACATCCTTAAGGGCTTATTAACTTAAGTCAAAAAGGCTATAAAGCCAAACTAGAACATTCACACCTTTTGACGCGAACACCCAATGCTTAATGATGCAAGAGGTCTGGTTACTCAACGAAAAACTCAACATGATATTTCTTCCCTTTTTATTTTTTATTTTTTATTTTTTATTTTTTTTAATATCTTTCAAGCCAAGGTTTCATCAATAGATCATCCAACAAATCTCAAAAGAAACATGCTTAAGCTGAAACATCATACTTTATAGAAAACATGCTAATGTGCTCATAAAAATTTATCTCGAAATCTCTTTTACCCAAAAATAAGTCAAAGGACTTAGACTCCTAATGACATAATGATGATGTTCAACTCTTCAAGCAAGCTAATGAAATGCTAATCACAGTTACAGTTTAACTCAAACTTGACAACAACATAGGAAAATATATATATATATATATATATATATATATATATATATATATATATATATATATATAGCACAAAAAGATAAATAAAACTAAACAAATAAGAACTAAAATAAACAGACAAAGTTTTTTTTTTTTTTTTTTTTTTTTTTTTTTTTTCATACCCCCAAACTTGAATTACACATTGCCCTTAATGTGGGCAAAACTACAATACCAAGAGGTGAAGAGAATCAGAGTGAGTAGAGAGACATCCTCCAAACTTACTCGTGAAAACACCCATCCTGAAAAATACAACAACAATAATAATCATAAACAAAACAAAAACAAGTGACAAAAAAAATAAAAGGAAAGAGGGGTGCCTCCTAAAAGCGCTAAGTTTACAGTCTTCAGCTAGACTTTTCACCCCAGATGATTAAGTAGAAGACGTAGGGTCCTCCAAGGTCAATTCCTCAATCTCCGGAATCTCCAGTTCCAAGAACGGCTTCAACCGCTAACCATTGACCTTGAGAGTACTTCTTTTCTTGGGATTCTCGATCTCGATGGCTCCATGAGTAGAAATTGCACGCACTATGAATGGTCCAGTCCATCGGGGTTTGAGCTTCCTTGGAAACAGATGCAGACGTGAGTTGTAAAAGAGGACTTTCTAACCAACTTTAAACGATCTTCTCAAAATGTTTTGGTCATGAGTCTTCTTCATCTGAGCTTTGTACCGCCTGGCACAATCGTAGGCATCATTCCACAATTCTTCTAATTCATCGAGCTGTAGCTTCCTTTGATCGCCAGCCTTGGTGAGACTGAAATTCAGTTGCTTGATAGCCCAATAAGCCTGGTTCTCCAATTCCACAGGAAGGTGGCAAGCCTTGCCATACACGAGTCGGTAGGGAGACATGCCAATTGGAGTCTTCAATGCAGTCCTGTATGCCCACAAAGCGTCATTGAGTCGAAGAGACCAATCCTTCCTTGTCAGGTTCGCTGTCTTCTCTAATATCCTCTTGATTTCTCTGTTGGATATTTCAACTTGCCCACTTGTCTGAAGATGGTAGGGAGTTGCAACTTTATGAGTTATGCCATATTTCTTCATGAGTTGCTTAAAAATCGGTTGCTAGGGGGATGCATTTCTTCATGAGTTGCTTAAAAAATCAGTTGCAGAAATGCATCCCCCCATCATTGATGATGGCATGTGGTGTCCCAAAATGTGCGAATACATTTTCCTTCAAAAATTGCAGCACGACTCTATGATCATTAGTCTTGCATGCAATGGCCTCTACCCACTTGAAAACGTAATCAACGGCCACAAGGATGAAGAGGTACCCATAAGAATTAGGGAAGGGCCCCATGAAATCGATGCCCCAAACATCAAAAAGCTCCACAATAGTTATGCCATATTTCTTCATGAGTTGCTTAAAAATCGGTTGCTAGGGGGATGCATTTCTTCATGAGTTGCTTAAAAAATCAGTTGCAGAAATGCATCCCCCCATCATTGATGATGGCATGTGGTGTCCCAAAATGTGCGAACACATTTTCCTTCAAAAATTGCAGCATGACTCTATGATCATTAGTCTTGCATGCAATGGCCTCTACCCACTTGAAAACGTAATCAACCGCCACATGGATGAAGAGGTACCCATAAGAATTAGGGAAGGGCCCCATGAAATCGATGCCCCAAACATCAAAAAGCTCCACAATAAGGATCGGGTTCAGCGGCATCATATTCCTTCTTCCAATACTCTCTAACTTCTGGCATCTATCACAGGCTGAACAGTAGGCATGAGCATCACGAAAGATGGAAGGCCAATAGAATCCACTTTGAAGAATCTTCGCCGTGGTCTTTTTAGAATTGTAGTGGCCTCCACATGCATGATCATGGCAAAAAGAGAGGACATTTTGCTGGTTACTCTCAGGAATGCATCTCCTTATAATCTGATCTGTGCAGTATTTTAATAGATAAGGATCATCCCAAAAGAAGTACTTCGCCCCAGCCAAGAATTTTGATCTGTCTTGCCTGGTCCAATGTGATGGCATCTGGGTGGTGACGAGGTAGTTCACAATGTTTGTGAACCACGGTGTAGGAGTTTGAGAGATGTGTATAAGTTGTTCATCAGGGAACGTCTCAGCAATAGGCACAACATCTTCATTGAAGTCCACAACCAGCTGTATGAGTGGTCAGCTACCACATTCTCAGAACCCTTCTTGTCCCGAATTTCAATACCAAACTCTTGCAGCAACAAAATTCACTGGATGAGACGAGATTTAGCATTTTTCTTTGACAAAAGATATTTCAGAGCAGCATGATCCAAGTAGACTAAGACTTTAGATCCTAGCGATTAAGATCTAAACTTATCCAAAGCAAACACCACAACTAACAACTCCTTTTTCAGTGGTGTAGTAGTTGAGCTGTGCATCATTCAGGGTCCTTCTGACATAATATATGACATGAGGAAGCTTCTCCACTTTCTGCCCCAACACAGCTCCCACAGCATAATCTGATGCATCACACATTATCTCGAACGGCACTCCCCAATTAGGTGGCTGAATGATTGGTGTAGAGGTTAAGGTCTTCTTTCAAATCTCAAAGGCTGTCTGGCACTTATCATTAAAGTCAAAAGGAACATCTTTTGCCAATAAGTTACATAGAGGTCTTGCTATCTTACAAAAGTCCTTGATGAATCTTCTATAGAACCCAGCATGTCCCAAAAATGATCGAATCTCTTTTACTGTCTGCGGGGGTGGAAGGTTGGAGATCAGATCGACCTTAGCTTTGTCAACCTCGATACCTTTGTGGGAAATAACATGCCCCAAAACAATTTCTTGTTTCACCATGAAGTGGCATTTCTCCCAATTCAAAACCAGATTCTTCTCCTTACACCTTAACAACACTAAGGTGAGATGATGCAGACACTCCTTAAATGACGAACCAAAGACTGAGAAATCATCCTTGAATATCTCCAAGTGACATTCAACCATATCTGAAATGATGCTGATCATGCACCGCTGAAAAGTAGCAGGTGCATTGCACAACCCAAACGGCATACAGCGATAGGCAAAACATACCGAAAGGACAAGTGAAAGTAGTCTTTTCTTGGTCTTCGGGGTCCAGTGGAATTTGGATGTAGCCTGAGTAGCCATCAAGGAAGCAGTAGTAATCATGGCCAACTAACCTCTCCACCATCAGTTCAATGAAAGGTAAAGGAAAGTGGTCTTTCCTTGTCACAGAATTTAGCTTTCTATAGTCGATGCACACTCTCCATCTTGACTACACACGAGTTGGGACCAACTCATTGTCCTTGTTCTTGATCACCATAATCCCTGACTTTTTGGGCATCACATGGATGTAACTCACCCATTTGCTGTCAGAGATCGGGTATATGATTCCCGCATCCAGGAGTATGATCACCTCAGCTTGGACTACCTCTTGCATGGCCGGATTCAACCGTCTCTGTGGCTCATGGGAGGTTTTAGCATTTTCTTCTAGGTGAATCTTATGCATCACTACTGCCGGGCTGATTCCCTTTATGTCTTCAATAGACCACTCTATGGCTTCTTTATGCTCTTTTAAGACATCTAGCAGCTTTTGTTCTTGATCGTTATCTAGGTCGGAAGCAATGATCATTGGCAGAGATTCAATAGGATCCAGATACTTGTACTTCAGGGTGTCTAGTAACGGCTTCAACTCCTGCTTGACTGTCTCAACTGCTAATGAAGAAGAATCTGGGGATGATGTCTCTGTGATTTCTCCAGTCTCAGTCACTATCTCAGGAATTGAGTCTACCAAGGCGTTAGCTTGTTCCAATAATGTATCTAGGTCCAAGTCACCTCCTAGTGCAATAAGGCATTCTCCCAAGGGGTCTTCAATATTCGGTTCATTGACAGTTTTCTCTATTATCTCCTCAATCAAGCATGTGCTTCTAATCTCTTCATACTCAAATGGCTGCCTGCTGATATCAAAGATCTTCAGCTCCATTGTCATGTTCTCAAAAGATATCTTCATGACTCCAGTTCTGTAGTTGATTAGAGCATTAGCCGTAGCTAAAAAGGGATGCCCTAATATGATTGGAGCTTGAATCTCCGCATTTATCGCCGGCTTTGTATCTAAGATGATGAAGTCTATAGAGTAGTAGAACTTATCAACTTTGATCAGAACGTCTTCAATGATTCTCCTCAGGAGCTTCACAGATTTATGAGCCAACTAAAGTGTAATTGAAGTAGATCTCAGCTTTCCCAATCCGAGCTAAACATATACTGAATATGGCAGGAGATATACACTAGCCCCTAAATCCAACAGAGCTTTTTCAACTCGGTTGTCACCAATCTTCCAATCAATGGTAGGACATCCAGGCTCCTTATACTTGACAGGCATCTTGTATTGCAAAATAGAGCTGACCTGCTTAGTCAGGAAAGCTTTCTTGGGGACATTCGTCTTCCTTTTGATGGTGACCAAATCCTTCTGAAATTTGGCGTAAGGAGGCACTTGCGGGATGGCATCTAGGAATGGAATGTTGATCTGCACTTGCTTGAACACGTCCAAAATGTCATCAAACTTCGAGCTTTTCTTTGACGCCATCAGTCTCTCTGGATACGGAGCTTTGGGAACATACTTTCTGGGCTGATCCTTAGCAATCGGAATGGCAGTGTCGGATCTAGCATCTCCTGCAGGCTTGTCCTGGCTTTCCTTCTCTTTTGTAGCTCTAGTGGCCTTTTTAGGCATGGCCACTTGATTATCCATTTGTTTGCCTGAAATCAAATGGTGATGGCTTGCAAATGCTCCTATCCATGAGTAGAGGTGGAAGAATTTCCAATAACAAATTGCCATTTTGGGTTAGGCACAGGTTGACTTGGGAACATTCCCCTTTCTCTTTCCCCCACTTGATTGGCTAGCTGGCCAATTTGCCCTTCCATCTTGGTAATAGCTTGAGTGTTGACTTTGGAGAAACCTTTTAAGTCCATAGTGGAATTCTTAAGCTCTTGTATGTCTCTACTATTGGGTATGCTGGAGTTCTTCAGCTCTTGTATTGTTTGGGAGTTGAGTCTGTTCATCTCTTGCATGTTTTTGTCAGTTGATTGCATGAATGCTTTCGTCATGTCTTCTAGTGATGACTATGGTGCAGGCTGCGGCACTTGAGTGGTGGACTGATAAGCAGGCAGTTGGGCTTGGTAAGATGGTCGGAACTGATTCTGAGCCTAAGTAGATGTACTTCCTTGGTTCAGGGGCTGATTCTGCTTCCAAGAAAAATTGGGGAGATTCTGCCACCCTAGATTGTAAGTCTCAGCAAAAGGTCCACTTGTGGGCATTCTGTACTCATTGAAAACATTGGCTTGCTCCGTCGGGTATTCTGTTGACAGAGTTGGGCAGTTTTGAGTGAAGTGCATTGAACTGGCACATAACCCGCATATGTCAACTTGGTAAGTATCCGCTGCATTCACTGGTATGTTTAGGACCATAGTATCAAACTGACTATTAAGATCCTTAAGTTCCTCCCTTATCTCAGCACTGTTCTTCACCTCGCAGAGGCCTCTCGTCTTGGGAGCGGGAAGTTATCTATCCCAACTATTTTGAAAATCCCATTGTTGTGTGCGTTCAGACATTTCATTTAATGTTTTATAGGCTTCATCCCTGTAAGATTTAAGAATTCTCCACCATTCATAGACTCAAGCGAGTTTCGCTCCATTGGAGTCAATCCCCTGTAGAAATATTGAACTACTGTGTCATTCTCAAAATCATTGGGTGGGCACTTCATAGTAAGCTTTTTAAACTTTTCTCAGCTATCGGTGGATCTCGCCTCCTCTTTCTGCCAGAAATTGGTGATCAGTTGACGGAGATCATTGATTTTGGAGATTGGGAAGGATTTATTGTAAAACTTGCTCTGCAGCATTTCCCAAAAGGTGATGGATCCAGGTCTATTGTTGAGCAGCCAGGATTTCGCCTTATCATGTAGGGAAAATGGAAATAGCCGAAGATGCATCGATTCTACTGGGACATTTTGCACATTAACAAAGACGCACATAACCAAGAAGGACCTCACATGAACATATGGATCTTCGTTCTCTAACCCATTAAATGAAGGAAGAGAATTGATCACAGTCGGCTTAAAATCGAAGCGAATGCCATTGGTAGGCAGCAGCACTATACATGACGGTGTGTTGGTAATAGTAGGTGCAAACTGCTGCCTGAGGGACCTGGTTGGAGGTTGTTCTCCCATCTTAGTAGACTTTTCCGAATCAGACTCAGACCTTTGAGAATTGATAGGTGAGTTTGCCGGCTGTCTTAGATTCTCTCTCTCTGGTTTTTCAATATTGGGATCAAACGTTGTTAGCTCCAGATTTAAAGATCTACGACCGAGTATGCAAATAGGAACTAGCAAACTAAAAACTGAACTGAATTGAACTAAATTAACTAAACACAATTGCAAAAAGAAATTAATGCAAACAGAAACAAAAACTCACGAAAAATGACCAAAAAATGGATAAAATCTACTAAACTGCTGCAAGAGCTGCTCACTGAGTAGGTGCGCTCGAGCGCAGGTGATGTGGGATTGAGCGCAGTTGCTCTGATCTGTAGGTGCGATCTAGCTGATGATCGTGCGCAGGTGCACACAAGCCAACTGTTCTGGCCGTGAGTGCACTCGAGCATAGCAGGGCTGCGATCGATCGCACTAGCAAGAGTAGATGCGATCCAAAGCTGCAAAATAGAAACTTAAAAAAATGTATTCTTTTTGTGTTTTTTTTCTTCTTAGAAATAGGAATAAAAATTGCAGAAAAATAAAATCCTAATTATAACTAGTAGAAAGATAAAATCAATTTAGACATAAATTAAATTAAAAAATTGAACAATTCCCCCGCAACGGCGCCAAAAACTTGTTGTGTCAAATTATAATACTCGCAAGTGCACGAATCAATTGTAGTTAATGGATTGCAAGTGCGAGGTCGATCCCACAGGGAATTGCGTTCTTGAAAGCGATGTTAAATCTAAATTAATTTAACCCAAACCTAGTTCCAAATTTTGAGAGATTATTGTTTGAATGAAAAATCAAAGGCATAAGCAATTTAAAATGAATGTAATCTAATGATGAAGCACTAGGGTTTTAGAATCTGCACTTACAAATTCATAGCAATATAGTTCCATGATCTATAATATTTCCCAAAGTTCTCACATTTAAATCTTAGGTTTGTTTTACAAATGCTTCAACGAATTAATGAAAACATCCCATATATCCATTCATAACCCAAATCACAAAATAAATCCAATATTTAATCAAATCATTAACTGTATCCATAAATCACAAGAAAATATCCAATTTTATCAAAACATCAATTGTATCCAGAGAATAAATAACAGGATAAATCTAACTTTTAACAAAGAAAACCAAGCAATCAATTGTATTGAATCATCTTGAATCATCAAGCGTATCTTTAAATCACACAAAAATATCCAAGAATTATTCAATCCGATTGATTAGAAGTAAAACAATAGGACAATTAAACCATTAAATTGGGAAACACTATATACATGAAACAAAGTTGCTAATCATAAATGAGGCTTCATCTTCAACCTTAATTGAAAGTTTAGCCTCTCATTGTATTGAAAGACAAAACAGAATTCATTGAATTCATCATAGAAAATTGAGTACTTACAAATATTGAATCACAAAGTTGAGATCCAAAAGCTAAGAAACCCTAAAACTCTCTTCTTTCTCCACTGAAATCTCAAAATTCGCATCCTCCCTAAACTGATCTGAGAATTATCTATTTATAGGCCCAAAACTAAGGTTTACAAGTCGAATTAGAATAAAACTCTCTGCCAGATCGGACAAGTGGGCTCAATCGCACACTTGGTGTGCTCGAGCGCACTCGAGCATCTATTCCTCTCTGCAGCGCAAGCATGCGCGCGCAATGGGCTTTGGACTGGGCGTGTTTGCGCTCGATCATGGGGCGCTGGGCTTGAGCGCAGGTGCACTTGAGCGTTGTATCCTGCGCTTGATCGTAGGTCCGTTGGCAACTTCTCCAAAGCATGCAACTTTCACGTAGATCCCGTAGTTTTCCCAGCAACCTACAAAACACTAAAGACACAAAACTAACCCATAAATCAGATAATAACACAGCTAAAGGATTAACTAAAGTAATTTAAGGGGTCCAAAAATGCAATATTTAGCACACATCAAAAGCTATGCTCAATATTAAAACAATCATAGATATAGAACCATTCACACAACCATAACACAAGATTTGTTGACGAAGTGGAACCTTTGAACCAATCAGAGGGAAAAACCACTCCGGATTAGCCAAGCTCTGGAAATCATTATATAAAGATTAAGAGTTACATACTAGACGATACTCACAACCCTAGAGGACCTCTAAACTTAGTAAGAACAACAAGCTCCTAGCTTGTCTCCATCCTGATCATCTTCACAGAGTGCATTTCCTCACCGACCCTTTGGTAGATTTCGTTCTTTAAGTAACCAAAACCAACAATCTTTGTGTCTTTGAACAATCAAGCAAAACGCCAATCAAGAGCAAAGGACTTCCCGAAGCTTTATCACGTCCTCTTTTGAACAAACAACTCTAGAGACACAACTCTCGAAGAGAACTTTTGAGATTGCACAGAGAAAATTTCTCCCAAAAAGTCTGTAGTGAACAGCAACTGGAAAATCCTTTTATAGGAGAAACATTTTAGTCTTCATGTCCTAACGGGTTACATTTCTCATTAAGACGGGATGAATAAAATAATAGATCTGAAAAATCCACGTACTGACGGGAAAGTAGTTCCGTTATGATGGGAAGAACAAATGACACATCTCCGTCACATGTCCCGTTCTGATGCTCCATCTGACGAGAAAACATTGAGTGACAATAAAAAACCAGCCAGGGTATTTTGGCCATAAAGTTTTCACCCGAGCTTCAAATGATGAAAACTAAATGGCTCTGGAAAGCTCTTTCCCTGATATACAACTTTTTCTCTAACGGGCTTCTTCAAAATCAGAGGTTTGTTAGGTCAAAAAGGGCTTCCAACATTCTGTAGAAACGAGATTCGTCCTAACAGGAATTCAGCTCCGTTATGACGAGAATTGGACAGTAACTTACGGTTTTCTCCTCATGTGTCCCTCCATGACACCCAAGTGACGGGAATTTCATTCCCAAGTGACCCAATCACTTCCAAGTGATGCCCAAGAGATGTTTGAGTGATGTCTGGGTGTCACTTCCGTAAACACATCCAATGCTTTTCCAAGAGCAATGGGAAGATGAAAAGGTTACAAGCAAACTAACTCATTAAACATATGCTTTTCCAAGATCGAAGATATGCATTATACTTGTTCTTTGGAAACACTAAAGAAACTCATTAAATATATGGAGAATAAAAATGAATAATGACACCATACATGGATATCATTTATTCAACCCCCCCATAACCACCAAAGTCTACTCCTCAAAACTAACAACTTCTCCCCTTTTTTGTCAGAATGGATAAATGGATATATAAAGGAATACATGTTCCCCATATCAGTAACTCAATTGATAGGACAAGAGGAAAGAGAATAAAATAACAATAACAACGACATATTTAGTGCGAAGAACGGCAGATAAACAAGCATGTGTCATGAAACATTTAGTGCCAAAGTATCTCATAAAATATGTCAAAGAATACAAGAGATATGAAAGATATCACAAAAGGAACCCAACTCTAATGTTAACTCCCCTTAACATAAGCAACATCTCCCTAACAAGTGTTCCAACAAACCACATTCTCCTTATTTTATCATAAAAGATAAGGGAGGAACTCAAGTGGCGTCATTTATATCCTTGGAATAAACATTATGAGCACACAACACAAACATAAGGGCATGGTAGGCTCAACTTATGCACATGAAAAATGCAAGCAGGTTCAAAGAAACACATTTTATTCAAATGCTCAATTCAAGTCATCCAAACAACCGTGAAAACGAAGACAAAGAACATGACAACATCCAACATGACACTTGTAGATCTCAAGCACATTTGAATAAAAAATGCACAAACTCACAATCATAGCATGTGAATGATCAATTGCAATCTCTCAACATAATCAAAAGGCAATTGACATCAATTTCACATATTACGGAAATATGTAATGGGAGAAACAAGTAATCAACATAACATGCTATCAAGACACCACTCATGTGTAAGTGCAACAAAAAAAAAAAAAAAAAAAAAAAAAAAAACGCTAACATGTTAAGATTTGTAAAAATTCACAATCAAAAACCATGAATCCTAAATTCTCCCAAATACTATTTCAAAGAAGAGCACCAAATATGTGAGTCAAGAAAATCAAAAACCAACCCTACTTCTGAAACACGTGACCATGTGAATTACGGAGCACCCAATTCGTTCAAGACCACAAGACAAAGAACCCAAATATTTGAAACAGAATAACCCTAAGTTTATCCAAGTTACAACATCATCAATGGAAAAACAAACATGCAACAGGAAATAAGGATAAACAAAATTAGAGGCATGCAAAGACACAACACATTGCAATCATAACATAATTCAATCACCTAAGCAAGGTGATGCACACACCACAAGAGTACATGTGTGTGGACAACCACAACTAAGGTCAAGACAATCCTAAGTGTGATAACCTCTCAACCTTAAACACACTCACCAATCCTAGGAAGGAATGCATGTAAATGAAATGATCAATGAATGAAAGCATATGAAGTATATGTTGCACTAGAATGAAGGCCCAATGAAGTTCAACACATAAAAAGTCAAAAACCTAAGTTAATGACATTGAAAACCTAATGCATAGTAGCAACTTCTAGAATGCAATGCTCCAAAGAATACAAACTCAAGAATAAGAGAACCGAAGATCATCAAGTCTTCAAGATTGAGTTTGTAAATCTTAGGAAATCCAAAAATGCAAACCTAAAACTTAAAAAGCATGAAGAGAGATGCAAAACATGATGACAACTCTAAATGCACACATAATCCACAAAAAGGTTTTGTAACACCAACAAATCGTTTTGAGAGAGAAGGACCAAAATTGAGGAGAGAAACTTCTCAAATATGTTTCTAAAAACAACTTTCTTGCTTTTCATAAAAAATGCACATGCCACTTTTAAAGATACTCAAAATCAAACTTATGACAATTATAAGAAAAAGAGCACCAATCATCATGACAATATGAACCAAAATGCACAAAATTTTGCAAACATGATGGTTTATCAATAGATTCAATGCAATTGTAGAAATGCAAAGGCTAAGGCATGTCAAGTGTTGTGTGTGACAAATCCCACAAGCGAAGACACAAACTTACATAAGTAAGGAGGTAAACACATCTCATTAAAAAAAAAAGAAAAGAAAGATAATCCTTTAGAACAAAGGTCACCCTTTTCCCCAGGTTTCAACAAAAAGTCACACACCCATTCCTTTTCAATTGTCCAAGGAAAATTTTACAATTTATATCCTGTAGGTGTTTCACATTTTTTCGCAATAATTTGACACTGGCTCTTTCTATAAAGACTTCAAAAGCAAATTTCTAAGTATATGTTTAGTCAAAATTTTGATAAATATTTGATCTTTGATCATATTTTGCTTATAATTAAAAGATGTGACGTCATGAAAATTTAAGCCACAGGTTCGACTTGTGGGGTCAATTTGAACTAGGGTGAATCAAATTCTTACACAAGAGTGTTTACCAAAACTAGCACATGTAGTTACCACAAACTTGTGAGAAAGTGTACAAAGAAGATGACAATGCTTAGACAAGCCATTATGAACAATTGCACACACACATTTAAACACAAACATCATATACATCAATTTCCAAGTAAGAAAGTACACACTATGACATGATAAATGAACCAATCAATGAATGACAAGAGGAAATTTGAAAGCTTTAAAGTGCATTTAAAGAAACAAGGTCTTCTCTCATTTTCTTTCACAAAAATAAACACACACAAACAAATGCAATGCAAACAAAAGACTCAACTCAAACTACAATAATATGCATGCAAAGAAAATAAAAATGCATGTCCTAGGATGCATGAACAAATGCATAAAGCTCAACCCTAGGCATGCCCAAACCACCTACCCTAGGTACGGATTCTATCACTCCCTCTCAATGGGTGAGGGATTTCCACTTCTTTAGACTTATACCTTTCCTCGTAGGAATAGTCCAACTACCTTCCAATTTATCCAACCTAAGGAAAACATCTCTCATCACGGAGAGAAGAGTCTCCAAATCCGTCATAGGTGGAATGGTTTTTTTCTTAAGTCTCCTAGACCTAAGCAAATGACAATGAGCTCTAAAGTGACCCACTTTGCGACATTGGTGGCACGTAGGGACAAACCTTGGAGGAGGTTGTCTCCTAGGAGGATCAACACCCTCAACCTTAGACTTCAAGGGAATCCAAACATTTTTCCCTTGGCTTACAGCCTTAGGTCCAATCGATTCTAAGACTCTCTTCCCCTTATTCAATTTCCTAGAACAAAGACTAGTGCCATTAATAACTGTAGGGGGACTCAACAAGAAACAATTTGGTCGAATATGACCAACTTGACCATAGTGATGGCAAGTGGGAATAAACTTTTGATAAGTTTGTCTCCTATGAGGAGGGACATACCTATATTTAGATTTTGTCACACAAGGGTCAATACTAACCCTTTTCCTCATATTCACAACAGGAGCGCAAATGTCATAAACACATGGAGGAGGAGAAAAAATCATTTTTCCTTGACAAGTGTGGTTTTCAGAGCGGAAGCAATTTTAACAGAATCAAGCTCACACTTGTTTTTAAAGATTTTCTTGGAACCCAAGATGCAATCAAAATTAACATTAGAAGAGCTACACAATTCATATATGTAAACATGTTCAAGAGATTTAACTTTATCTACAAGCATCGAGTTCTCATGTTTGAAGGAATCATTAACAACATCAACATCATACAATTTAACCACCAAAGATTCCTTTTTAATCTCAACTTTCTTCAACTTCATGAGAAATTGATTATAGGTTTCTTGGAGACTAGTCTCTCCAACCAACTCAATGTGTGATATTTCAACAAGCTTCTTTTCAAGGGAGTTAACATTCTCATTCAACTTAGAATTTTCAAAAGTTAAGAACCCATGCAAGAAATGTGAATCAAATAATTCAACAATTAAGAATTCTTTAGAGTCTTCAATTCATTCTCAAGAAATTTAACCCTATCCAGAAGCATTGAATTATCAAACTTTAAAGCATCAATCAAAGCATGTGAATCAGAAAATTTAACTAGCAAAGTTTCATTTTCATGCTCAGTCACCTTAAGCATTTTATTAAATAAAACATTCAACTTTTGTAATTTCATACAAAAATTAAAAAGGTCAATGTAGTCTGCTCGAAAGTTCCTCTCATTTTTAGAATCATCATGAGATGACTCACTATGGTCAAGTGTGTTATCCACACTAGACTTTTTATCACTCTTCGAATAATCTTCATCTTTCTTGATCTTACTGTTTCTCTTACACAGAGAACGCACATAAGATCAAGAAGATCCTATAACAAAAGTGGGTTAAGAAACACACTCAGGACGTTAGTCCAAACACGAGTGAACCCACTCTCATACCAATTGATAGAATACGAGGATCGTGTTCTACCCTCAAAACAAACGCATAAGCAATTTAGATAAGCAAATTAAAAAGCTATGCTCAATATTAAAACAATCACACATATAGAAGCATTCACACAATAATAACACAAGATTTGTTGACAAAGTGAAAAACCCTCTGAATTAATCAAAGGGAAAAACCACACTTGGGCAGTCAAACCCGAGAAATCACTATATGAAGATTTAGAGCTACAAACTAGACGATACTCACAACCCTAGAGGACCACTAGACTTAGTAAGAACAACAAGCTCCTAGCTAGTGTCCATCCTGACCATCTTCACAGAGTGCATTTCCTTACCGACCCTTCGGTAGACTTCTTTCTTCAAGTAACCAAAACCAACAATCTTTGTGTATTTGAATGATCAAGCAAAACGCCAATCAAGAGCAACGGACAGCCTGAAGCTTTATCACATCCTCTCTTGAATAAACAACTCCTGAGACATAGTGCTCGAAGAGAACTTTTGAGACTGCATAGAGAAAATTTCTACCAAAAAGTTTGCAGTGAACAATGACAGGAAAATCCTTTTATGGGAGAAACATTTTAGTCTTCATGTCCTAACGGGATACATTTCTCATTAAGACGGGTTGAACAAAATAATAGATCTAAAAACTCCACATCCTAACGGGAAAGCAGTTCCGTTATGACCTGACATATCCCTGTCACATGTCCCGTCCTGACGCTCCATCTGACGAGAAAACAGGGAGTGACAACAAAAAACCAGTTAGGGTATTTTGGTCATAACATTTTCACCCGAGTTCCAAATGACGCAAACTCAACGGCTCTGGAAAGCTCTTTCTCTAATCTACAACTTTGGATGGCAAGAACCAGACATTTGCTTGGTCTTTAATGGGCTTCTTCAAAATTAGACGTTTGCTAGGTCAAAAATGGCTTCCAACTTTCTGCAAAAACCAGCCGCATCCTAACAGAAATTCAGCTCTGTTATGATGGGAATTGGGCAGTAACTTACTGTTTTCTCATCATGTGTCCTATCATGATGCCCAAGTGATGGGAATTTCATTCCCAAGTGACCCAATCATTTCCAAGTGATGCCCAAGAGATGTTCGGATGATGTCCAGGTGCCAAAACATTATAAAACACTTTTGTAAACACATCCAATACTTTTCCAAGAGCAATGGGAAGATGAAAAAGGTTACATGCAAAGTTTTGCACATCGAATAAGGCCAATTTGTAAAACCTAACTCATAAAATGGAGAATAGGGGGGGGGGGGGGGGGGAGAGGGGGTGGTTTTGATTAAGGGAAAAAGAATGTGACCATATGGTATTGCAACAATGGGTAGCATAACCTTAAATCAATAATGGTCGAACCTTTGAAATGTTGAGGCATGCATGATGGGAAAATTAAGGTGTTGTTTATAGTTAGACGAGTTTTCTGTCCAGCTTTGGTTGAGGTGTTTATTTTCTAGATTTTTCCATGTTGGAAATCATCTTAGGATGAAATAGATGAAATGAGAAACTCTCTCTAACTCTCTCCCTCTGTATGCTAGCTTGGAAGTTTGGACTAATCCCCCTTATATGTTTGGAAAGTGTCCGTCCAATAAAAGAGAGAATAAGAGAAGGACATAGAGTTTCCATGGATAATATGAAGGAGCAAGATGTTCTTTGTCTATGATGATTTTTTTTTTTTTTTTTTTTTTTTTTTTTTTTTTTAAGGGGAAACTTCATTAAGGACCCCCAAACTTTCACCCGTTTTAAAATACCTCCCTGAACTTCAAAATCTCTCAATTTAGTCCCCTGAACTTTCAATTGCTCTCAATTTGGACCATTCAGTTAATTTTAGCTGTTAAAAATTTAAAAAAAGACCAAAATATCCCTGATTTTTGTTTTTTTTTTTTAAAATAAAAAATATTTTAAAAGTTGAAATTTTATACAAAAGTCAGGGGTATAAACTTTATGTAACGTTTAAAATCTGACGGAGGGGTCCAAATTGAAAGCAATTGAAAGTTCAGGTGACTAAATTGAGAGATTTTGAAGTTCAGGAGGGGTATTTCAAAACGGGTGAAAGTTTGGGGGTCCTTAGTGAAATTTCCCCTTTTTTTAATGGTATGAATACATTATGTTGGGTTCTATTGTTCACTATCCTCTAAAGCTTGGTTTTATTCTTCTTATATAAGAGAGTAAATGTTACGTACTAGATGGATGAGAAGAAGAGTCCCACTAGCAAATATACAATGTCTTTGTTATTTAGTTATTATTTGTTGTTTACAGTCTATCGTTAATAGTATTAGAAGTCTTCTTTAGGGGATTAGAAGATGTCATACGTATCTCTAAGAGTTGTTTTTCAATTATGTTTCTATTTGGTCTTGTAAGTTTATATAACTCATTATTTGAAGAATGAAAGTAATGGGAGAATTATATTAGTAAACTCAGTTTGTCCCATGGTCCTCGAATCACCCTAAATCTATCTTTTTACGCTATTTTTCATCCCACATTAAGTAGGCACGTAACAGTAAACCTCTCTTCCAACAATGAAACAAAAACGAGGGAAAAGAGTGATGTCAAACAACCTATTTATCTTGGGCAATGAGCATTTAAGTGGGTAGGTGAGAAATATGATTTTTTTTTTTTGGGGGGGGGGGGGGGGGGGTGGGGTGTTTCTCACATATAGTCTAACTGCCCCAAACATGTAAGTTGCTTTAGAGTCTGAAGGTAAATTAATGGTTGAAAATACACCAAAGGGTGACTTGTTAAGGCTCAAGAAACAAAGTTGAGGTTTAACCATTCAACTTGCTACATACCACCTTCATGTCTGATTTTTTATAACCCATTCATTGTGCCAAGCCACACAATGCTTGCTCATGGTCTAATGGCAGAGCTACTGAACCAGCTGTGGTTTTTTGTTGAAGAAATGTCAGTTGCAAGCTAAAATACGCCATGAATAGGTGGATTCTTACAAGAAATCTCCGTTTTAATGCTATCAACGTGAATCTTTGTATGTTGTTAGATTTGAACCTACACTAGTTTAATTTTGACTTCTTTAAGGGACACGATGACTTAGATGGAGGAGCGTTCAATAGTAATAAAAAGGCTTCCAGCATACCGTTTAGCAATAATGAAGAGGCTTTTAGAAATACTGAAAACTTCTATTGGGCCTATTTTTGGATTGTTGTGAAATTTTAATGTACTTGCAAGTGCACAAATTGTTTTGCAATATAGGGATTCAAGTGCGAGGTCGAACCCACAGGGAATTGTGTTTATGAAAACAAAATTTATATCTAAACTAATTAAATCCTAACCTAGTTCCGAAAAAGATTTGATTTTTGGTTTTGAAACTAAAACATAAACTAAATAAGATAAAATTAATCAACTAAGAAAGCATTAAAGTTTTAGAATCTACACTCACCAAATCATAGCAACATATTTCATATTCATCAATATCATCCGAAGTTCTTACAATAAAAATCTATTGTATGTTCTACTATGCTTTAAAGATCAATTAAATTATTCGATGAATCCGTTCTTTGCACAAATTACAAACGATATCCAGTTTAAATTAAATCATCAAATGTATCCGTTAATCACAAAAGATATCCAATTTAAACCAAATCATCAAATATATCCGTAGAACGAAATACAATGAATATCCAATGTTTTGATAAAAGATAACTCAAGCAATCAATTAAGTGAAACTATATTAAATCATCAAATGTATCCATGAATCACAAAAGATATCCAAGAATCATCCCACTAATTGAATTGAAGTAGAACAATTTAAATATTAAAACCCATGAAATCGGACAATATCAACTTACATGAAATATGATTGCTCTTCATTAATGATGCTTCATCCTCAACTTTAGTTGAGAAATTAACTACACATAACTATAAAAATAAAGGAAAAGCTAATCTAAAGGGAGAACTGGTGTGAAAATTTCGTTCTTGGTCTCCAGGCCTCCTTATCTTGAGGCTTAGCAGTCTACTTATAGGGGTTTCTAAGGTTTTAAACCCTAAAAACGGCGCTAGTCTTAAGCTGTCAGACGAGTGCTCTCGATCGCATGGCCAGTGTGCTCAATTGCACTCAAGCATGTGATTTTCCTTCTGCGGCACAACGCTTGTTCATTGATGCTTGCTTGTGGGCGTGGGTGCACTTGAGCCCAACCCTGCTAGGTTCGAGCGTAGATGTGCTCAAGGGTTGTGCACTCAATCCCACTTCCTCGGATGACTCTTTTTCTAGCTTTCTTCCAAACTTTTCAATTTTCATCTTTAATTCGCAATTTTTCTTTTAGTAACCTACAAAACACAAAACTAACACAAAACATTAGATTATAATACGGTTAAAGGATTAACAAATGTAAATTAAGGGGCTCAAATATGCAATATTTAGCACTCATCATTGATGAAGCTTCTCTTGGTTCAAATGGAATGAAAGTCTTAAAATGAGCTGATTATGGACTCACTGGACGTCCAATGAGAGTATGTTGTTCGTAAAAGGTCTTTCTAGTAGCAAGGCCTTAATGAGTCATTTATCACGTAACACCCTAGCTCTAAAAAGAGAACTAGATTGTTAATTACATAGGCTGAGAGGCACAAATGTCATAAATTTAGAACATACAGAGTACATATAATGCAAATAAATGATAATGTCTGAAAATATCTTTATTACAAAAAAAAAAAAAAAAAAAGTGAGGAAATGCAAGGGTAAAAAAAAAAAAAAAAACACAACTTCAGTGTATAAAATCATAAGTTTTCTCTTTCATATGTGCCTTATGCTCTTATTAAAAATAATAATAACAATTAAAAAAATAAAATTTATGTCATGCTGACTTATTAACCACATCTATCTATATTACAGATCTCGGCCTCCCTAATAAGCATCACTCTGACCTAAAAAATATAGAAACAAAGCTATGAGTGAAAAACTTAGCAAGTAACATTTCTCGATTAATTAAGAAATTTAGTTGAGTTACAAATAACTTTTCAGTTTAAAACATTTACTAAATAAAATCTCATACCTAACGAACGAGGTCTAATCTCATACTCAACGTGATAGTTATGTTTAATACCAAATGATACAAACTTTGACTAGAACTTACCCTCGAAAATTGGCTTGCAAGCAAAGGGTACCGAAAAACTTATTTACACGTAGTTAAAATTATACTTAATCCATCTGGGACTCTCGAATTCTAACATAAATTTCAGAGTTCCAAGTTTCTCAGTCACCGTCTTTCCAAACATATCTTTCTTCTCCCTCCAATTAGATTCATGAAAGTGCTTCTCTATCTTTTTCTCTCATTGATTTCTCACTTGTGATTTTGTTCGATTATTTTCATTTTGATTGTAATTTAAATATCTAATATTATGAATACATTAATGAAAATACTCTATACTCTAAACAATTTTTAAGCTAAGTTTCAAATACATTATTGAACACAAGGGGGTCTTTGTCACAACCGATTTCCATTAAGGGGTAGGCTAAGACACTACCAAAATTCCTTAATTTGGTGACGTGTGAACAGTGAGTTATTAAAGAAAACGTCACTAAAATGCGACTTTAATGACATGTATACGTCACTATTTAATAATAGGGACATCACTAATCTCGCGCGAATAGTGACATATGAATAGTAAAACGCATCAAAATTTGCTTTTAAAACAACTACCCACGCCCAAAAACTTCAAAAGAATTTCATTTTCACCCAACACACATAAAACTTTTTGTTTTTTTGTTTTATTTTTTTTTTAAAAAAAAAAAAGTTAAATTTTCAAGTGTCTGCTGGTTTGGAACCAACAGCCACATGTGGGAAAGGGGTGGCCTGCAAGCCACCCCAGAGGTGGCCAGTGCCACCTCCGGCCACCTCTGGGGTGGCTCACGGGCCACCCTCAAGGCTGGGGGTGGCTCGAAAGGCCACCCTCGCCCCTCTAATATATATATATATATATATATATATATATATATATATATATATATTATTTTGGTAAATTTTTTTTTTTTTTTTTTTATAATTTCTTAAAGGGTATAATTAGTGGCGTTTGAATAGTGCAAACGACACTAAAGGCATAGTGCCGTTTTCACTGTTCAAATGGCACTTCCCTTTTTTAGTTTCTGCACTTTTTGCTATTTTGAAAGGTCACTAACCTTTTAATGACTTTTTTGGCCCAAAAACGTCACTATATGGCAGTCATTAAACTGAGTAATTTTTGTCGTGGGATCATAATTAATAATATTATTTATATATTTTTTTTGATATGTCCACACAAAGGGGAGATTCGAACTAGTGACATCCGCTTTCTGAGGCGTACTCCAGGACGATTGAGCTACCTCATGCTGACAATATTATTTATTATTAGATATATATCTTATTTCACAAAATTTTAAATATTATACAAATATTATTTATAATTATTTTACTGATTGGCTCATGTGTTCTCCAGCCCCAGTACTGCATTTATTTTCGATAATATATTATGAATATATAAAATTCTGATATCTATGTCCCCTAACAACCGAGAAGGGGCTGACATTTCCTAATTTTCAGTATTTAATCTTTTGGACTATTAATTTAATGTGGATGTAATTTTTCTTTTTCTTTTTTCCTTTTTTAATTCAATTTTATGCTTTATACTTCAAGCATATACACTTCATGCTCTGACTGGAATATTTTCGTTTAGAGTATATATATTTTCTGAATAATATACTATTCGCAATTTTATTGGATTCCCTTTTCATTATTTAATACCTTAAGGTGCGTTTAGACTTCAGAGTATTTTCGTTTGATTGTAATTTTGAACGTACAACTATCATATATTATATATAATATATAATAGGTGGAATACTGAAGAGAACTGCCTAACATTGGGACAACTGTATAACACCTATATAACAAAGATTTTAACATATTTTAATTTATATGGATTAAACTAAAATTAAGGGTCTTATGAGAGTACAATTTTTTTTTTTATAATTTATATATTCATGCTATGTTCAGTGATGTAGTTCATAAATTTGAGATTATTTGATTGCATTAAATGTTTTGTAAAAGATTTTGAATGTTTAACCAGAATTATATGAATTTTATTTATATTGAAATATAATAGGTATTACACTGATAATATCAAAGATTCATATTAATTTGCATTAATTCTTTAATAACCAAAATCTAGATTTTCTTTTTAATTATTATTATTTTTCTTCAAACTTCTTTTCATTTTAAACTACATGAGTTTAGATTTTGAGAATAATATCCCCTAGTGCACTTGTTCTATCTACACGAGTTTAAATGATAAGCTTCACGTTTACCAATAGTCTTCCAATTTGCCGTGACTTGGGGCTTCCTTTTTTTATTTTTTATTTTATTTTTCTAATGATAGAACAAGGGCGACTAGAGCATAAGCAAAAAAGTTGAAGGAGGAGACCAATTGTAGCTATTTTACTTGGGTTTGATCATAGTAGCACCAATCTCATGGGAGACTGCTCAGGAGGAACTTAGAAAGACCGCAGGCGGACCCTAAAGGAAAAAAAAAAAAAGAAAAAAAAAGGAAAGTGGGACTAGAGCATAAAGAATCGACATCACATGAGGAGCATGTGATGGGTTATAAGTGGACTAGTTAAGTCCGATTGTTTCGACGTAAAGTATTTTAAAATATAAAATATATTTTTTTCTTTCGGTGTTTAGTACGATTGAAAATTGTTCTCAAACAAAAAATATTTTTAGTTGACCAAAAAAACCTTCTTTATTCCTTGTAAAATGATTTTCTCACCCGTCATCAGGGATGAAGGTAGAGATTGGTATGGGTAGGGGCCTAGGGCCAAAAATTTTAGTCATGAGTAGAGGCCAATAGGCAAAAAAAAAAAAAAAAAAATTACCTTACAAATATATATATATTTTTTACCTTAATTTTTTTTTTTCCTCCTTATGTTGGCCCCCTATTCCTCCGTCCCGGCCCACCATCACCCATCATTGTTGCCAGTCGCCGTCACAGTTGCAACAAAGGAAGCCTTGAGCCTAATTAAACTATTGTTTATGGTCTGTTTAGGATTGCGATTTCAATAAATACAATTTTAAAAATTGCGTTTTTAAAAATTGTTCTTTTTTTTTTTTTTTTTTTTTTTTTTTTAAATCGCTACTTCTTAAAATCACAAAGGCGTTTGGAAAAACATGTCAAAAAATTATTTTTTTATTAAATATTTGTTATGAGAAATCGTGATTTTGGTTTAAATTCGCGTCTTTTCAAATAAGCTCCTCATAGTCTACTTATAGAAATCGCAAAAAAAATTTCGATTTTAAATTAAGTATTTTTTAAATCACAATGTCAAATGCCTTACGTTTTACGATATCTTTTAAAAACAAACTCACAAACTCACCCTTAGTCTGCAATATAAATTTACAGGATGCAACTTTCAGTACCGTGCTGATTAAAAAAACACCAGTGTATTATCACAACAAAAAACTATGGATTTAGTAACGTGTCTACCGTAATATATATATATATATATATTTTTTTTTTTTCCAAACGTCACTACTTTAGTGACTTGTTAATTTTTCACACGTTACTAAATTTTTTTTTAGTGATGTATCAAAGTTTACACGTCACTAAATGAATGACGTGTCAAGAATCCACACGTCACCAAAACTTTTGTGATGTGTCCTACTTGACACGTCACTAATGTAACAATACCCTTATTTTTGAGATATGCTATAATGCAATAAAAAATCAATTTTGGCCTATAAAAGTCTTAGGTAGCAAGAGGTCATAGGTCTATCAGTGGATGGGGCCACAGCAACTATGGATGGTGCCTATGGCCTCTTGACACATAAGACTTTTGTAGGCCAAAAATGATTTTTTTTCTTGCACTATATCATTTCTCCTTATTTTTAACACGCCACACATGTCACTAATAGCACGTCACTAAATTTTAGTGACGTGTCAACATGACACGTCACTAATGGCTAGTTACGAAATGTTTGGTTTAAGAATGTTGGTACAGTTTCCAGTATGGTGAGCCCAAGGGCTAAACTATAATATCGTACTAGCATCTTCTTTCTTTCCTGCAAAATAACAACACACGTTAAGAGGATGCGCCGGATGGTGGCCGGTGCGTTCCTCCTCCGATGATTAAGTTAGTGTTTATATGAGCTCAATATAAGTTTAGTAGCGCATGAATCTTGTACCTGTTTTTGCTGTTTTCGAGCCTTTTATAGGTGGGGATCATAAAGATGGTGATGATGGCCAGGCGGAGGATTTGGAATCTGGGCGTAACGGATGGAGGAGTTAACACCCTGGTCCCCTGCAATTTCTAAAAGAGGTCAAACTGCCATCCGACAACAAGTTGGCTCGAAAAATTAGTATCCAGGCCGCCCTTTGGTCGATGAAGTTTTATATCGAAGAGGCTACACCATCCCCTTACTCCAGTGCCTGTCAAAAGATGAAGCCACTTACGTACTCAGAGAAATTCATGAAGGCGTATGCGGTAGCCATTCAGAAGGAAGGATGCTGGCCGACAAGGTCGTTCGGGCAGGATACTATTGGCTAGGGAAGAACCGAGACTCACATGAAATGGTCAAACACTATGACAAATGCTAGCGATTCGACAAAACAATGACTAATCCTCCTGAGGAACTAAGCCTGGTGTCGGCACCATGGCCTTTTGCACAATGGGGGGTTGACCTAGTAGGGCCACTTCTAACAGGAAAGGGAGGATGCAAGTTCGTCCTGGTTGCCGTTGACTACTTTACAAAGTGGGCAAAAGCCGAAGCATTGGCAACCATAACGACCGGGAACGTAAGGAGTTTCCTTTGGAAAGCAATTGTTTGCCGATATGGTATCCATCATGCCTTCATAACCGACAACGGTAAACAGGTTGACTGTGAGCCATTCCAAAGTTGGTGTACCAAACTTTATATCAGGAACTATTTCTCATCTCCCGGACATCTTCAAGCAAATAATCAAGTAGAAACAACAAACAAAACCTTGATGAAAACTTTGAAGAAAACACTCGAAGATAAGAAGGGAGCATGGGTGGAATTCCTCTCGGAAGTACTATGGTCATATAGAACCACAATCCGAACGCCTACAGGGGAAACACCATTCTCTTTGGCATTCGGATCTGAGGCTGTCATTCTAGTGGAAGTCGGCTCGGTCAGCTTCAGAGTAAAACATTACAGTCCCGAGATGAACGAAGAAGGCATGAAATTGAGCCTAGACTTGCTCCAAGAGAAGAGGGATGACGCTCAAGCAACGATGGCAGCCTACCAACAAAGAACAGCCCGGTATTTCAACAAGAAGGTCAAGCTAAGATAGTTCATGATAGGAGATTGGGTTCTTCGAAAGGTTAGTGTAGCCACACGGGACCCAGCAGAAGGCAAGATTGGACCAACATCGGAAGGACCATACAAAGTGGTTCAGAGTCATCGACAATAAGCATACTACCTACAAGACATGGAAGGGAAGCCGCTGTCGAGACCTTGGAATGCTGATCACCTGAAGAAATACCATCAGTAAATTTTCATGATTCACTTTTTGTAATTCGTACTTTTTTAATATGATATTATTTCATGAATAAAAGCTTACTTGAATGTCGGAGAACCCTTGGTCAAAACGACCATCGGGACCAGTCACGAATTCCCTGTCTTGTAGGAAGCAAGGGAATAAACCCTTAAAAGAAAAAATTCCTCGTCTCACAAAAATGGAAAAACCCTTAGCAAAAAACATTTCGTCGTCTCGGAAACAAGGGAGTAAACCCTTAGCAAAAAAATTCCTCGTATCGGAAACAACAGAAAAAAAATAAAAATAAAAATAAAATGCTCATCTGGGAAAAAGGGAATAAACCCTTAACAAAAATTCTTCGTCCGGAAAAAAGGAACCCTTAAAGATAAGCTTCCTAACGAAGGAATCACACTGCACAACTGTAGTCGGATTCGTGCCAAAGGAACAAGCATGCAACACATCAACAAAATCAAAGGTAAATATTTTATTCAACCACAACCATTACAAGAAGATTCAGCAGCAATCATAGAACATAAACAGTCAATGTAAATCTGACTACAACAAAAGCATCATAATCAGACTTGATCTGGTGCTCGATGCCCGAAAAGACGCTGTACAAAGAATCACATTTGAGCAAGCACCCGGGAATATGATGAACAAAAAATTTTTAAGACCTCTAACAGGCCATTGCCATTTATATCGAAGGCTACTCTCGATGGCCTTCGCTTGGTGGGCCGTGCTTTTCAATAGCCTTAACCTTCAACAACAAATACTTTCTCCGAAGTCTCCGACACTTCTCCTCCTCGTTCAGAAATAAACGGGTGGCAGAATAAACTTCAGAGGCTTTCTTCCGCCTGTTCTCATGAGATCTGCAATCCGACGGTCTCGCGATTCCAACTGTCGATCTTTCCAGGTGATGCAGAAGCCATGAAGAAAGAAGTCACAGCAAGAGAAAGATTGAAGTTAGTTGAGCCAAAATGCTCCACATCAAGAGGGATATTTATAATACAAAAACCCTTGGAAAATGATAAGTCACCTTTAAATGCGAAAAGACGACCCATGCGGAGTCGCCTGGAAAATCCAATCGGCACTGGCTAAAATAAAAGCAACAACGCTCCACGTGTCCCACCGTCCAAAAATGTGCAAAGCAATAATGGCCTCCAAAACCTGAAACGCCGAATGCCAAAAGACACACAAAAGAACTCAATGACCAAGGTTCGAAAAATTACTTTTTCAATCCTTGGTCATGGGGGTAGTACAACCGACAACAGAATACAAAGGTAGCAAAGATAGGAAATTCAGAAATAGGAAAATTAGAAGCAACGGCAAATCAAACGAAAGGCAATAAAAAAATACTGAAGTTTAAAGCAATTCAAAAATATATACAGAAATGGGAAGCAATCCTCATACAGACAAAATAAATAAAGAAGTTCTAAGCATCAGGTGCTGCTCCTACATCGTCGGCATCGTCTATGATGATGTTAAGACCAAAGGCTCGCGGGATAAATTCACTGCCGGTCGCAACCCATACTCATTGACTTCTGGAGCAACAGGAATCAAGTCCCTGCCAGTATCAAGCAACTCGTCAATAGCACTAGCTGGGATGATCAAAAAGTTGGATTCTACCGTGGCCGGATCAATATTAAATCGCTCCCGATTGATGGTCAAATACCGGCAATTCTCAAAGCCCCAATGAAAGCCTCGCACCCAGAGCAAATCTTGAAGTTAGGGAATGAGAGACAACTCCATGAAGTAACGAGCCGCCTTGGCTTTCCAATAAAGGTACCCTTCGCAGAACCGGCCACACCTCTCCCGCGAAGCCCTCAATTTTGCTCCAAACTTCTCACAAGCATCCTCCGATCAGGATAGCTAAGTCTCAAGCGTCTCGGAAAGCTTCTAGAAGCCCTCCTCGGAAGTCCGAACTTGGTGGAGCTCTTCCACAACTTTAAAGTGCTTTGCAACGGCCTGATGAACATTTGCGTCCACTTCCTTGGCATGGTCCACAAGCTCCTGATTTTTTCGAGTTGCTGCATCTAGAACCTCTTGAAGATGTATATTGGCAGTCTCCAACTCAGAATGTTTCTGCTTGCTCTCAAGAAGTTCTTGATCTTTGGCGGCTAGCAAGAGACAAAGGTTCTCCACTTCCGAATCGGAAGTCGAACCTCTAATCGCTTGTGAACTGGAGGCTTCCTGCCTTTTGCTCAGCTTTCGAACCAATTCCCGGAGCTCAACTCTTTCATTGGCAAACTCTCACGTACCCTCTTGGAATTCTTTGTACTAGCTAGCTATGAGAACAGAAGACTGCACAAACGGGATCATGTCAATTATAACAATGAAAAAAAGAAAAGGGTATGTACAACTCACCGAATAATGACAGTGGACTAGTTTATCCACAAACATCTTTGGAGTAAGTCAACCATCTCCTCGAGTATAGTCAGCCGGCAACATCTTAGTAATCACGGTCAAGGGTTGCACATTCAAGTCCTTGGCCAGTGATCTGATCAAGGGCGAATTCCTTCCAGAATGCCCTCTTTGCGGTTGTCCCCGATATACGGGTTCTTTGTTGAAGGCTCAACACAGGAACTCGGGGGATCAGGGATATCATGAGTTTCATTTTAAACAGCAGCTGGCTTTCCCGACTTTAGAGGTTGAAAGCGCAAAGGGTAATCCGTAAAGCCTCTATCTCATTCAAACGAAATAGGTCGAGAATGTCATTCTTGGGAGTAGCATCATCAGTAATGCCAACGGAAGAACGGGGTTCCCCGAAGGTCACTGCAGCAAATTCAGACCTGATCACGAACACCAGGTTCAACAGCTCTAAGGATTTATCGACTTTCACCTTCTTGGAAGGCTCCCCTAGTAGAGCCATACCCCAATCTGCCTTCCTCTTCAGCGCAGAAGGGTCAGACTCAGTGGGTGAACCAGAAGGGGTAGTTTCTCCAGATCCAGGATGCACGAAAGATTTAGAAGTAGAACTAGAATCTCTCGGAGTAGAAGTTGGAACGACTCGATTTGCCCAAAGATGGAAAGACTTTCTTTGCCCAAGTCTTCTTAGCTGGAGGACAAGCTGGAGATTTTTGAGCCGCCTTTCCGGAGAATAAAATTGATTTCTTAGGATTCCCCTCTCGATCCCAAAGAACCTTACCGATAGGGATCTGGTAGCCCAAATGCTCTCGGAGAGCGGAATCGGTAACAATGTTGTTGAAAGCCATCCAAGCTTCATTCTCTGGAAGTTGAGAAAATTCCAAGATATAGTCCACCTGACCTCGTTGCTCCGAATGTAATTTGTGATACTCTTTCCCTGCCAAAGAGGAAAATATAAAAACACGTGCTAAATAGAGAGAAGGAAAGAAGGGTTAAAAATGCTCATAGTACTCTCGGGAAGTTCCCCATTCTCGCGGAACCGTGTGCTTTAAAGGCAGAGTCTCCGACACGGAGGCTTCCCAATCCCTGTAAACATAGAAGAACTACTCCGCCCAATGTTTGTTATTGGAATGGGTCTTGCGAGGCTCGATGAACTAGTTCTTCCCCCGAGCCAAAAAAGTCACCGTCTCGGTGTTCGAATACATATGGGGACCATATATGTTTAAGAACTCCGCGACCGACATGGAATGTCCCGGAAACACAAAAGGCCACAGCAACGATGTAGCCATGAAATACCGCCAACCATTTGGCATCAACTACCCCGGGGCCACCCCAGAAAAGACAACATCTCCCTTATGATGGGAGAAAATGGCAAACGAACCCCAGCCATAAACATATGTTCGTAAACACGTATGTCTCCAGAACTGCCTATCATTCCAGTGGAATCGTTGGGAAAATGCAAAGAAACCGAAGCAGGAATTTCATAATTATGCCTAAGCACCTTCTCATCGGAGGATGAAAAACAAGACCTTTGTTTGCGGGGGTATTCTAAACATAGAGACTTCTCGGTACCAGAGGAAGATGCCCGACCAAGCGGACGAACCCTAGCGGCTGAACCTCTTGATTGCCAAACCATGGGAATTTCTGGTGAGTGGACGTCAGCAACTTCGGCTCCGGAGAGTTGAGATTGATGTGATGAAGACATGACGGCAGAGAATGGGGTGTATATGAGGATTTAGAAAATACAAGTACAGAAGAATTGGAGTGATGAAAAAGGAGGAGGAAGAAAAAACCCTTTATAAAACCAGATGGGTAGAATGGCAAAGCATTTAATGCAAAATCATCATGAGCCTACAATCACGCCCAAACCGAAGAGACTCGGACTGCATTTCCTCTCAAAAGACGTGACAGGAAGCGCTATCCACTGACCGACACTTGTCTCACAAGTCCTCATACTCGAATCCAAGCCATCCTTAGAGGAACACATGGGCGGGCAACAACGCATTTATACGGATAAAGATGAAGAATTTGAAACAAAGATCCTGCCCAACTGCCGAATATTCGGGGTGCACGGGTGTCAGATCCCATAAATGGTTAAGACGCCAGAATTAACGGCTACAAAGAACCGATTAGAAGAAAGCAACCGAAGAGTCCATCGCCAAAAAAGGAGAAAATAGGGAAAATCAAAAATTTGAATTCTCTTCTCCCGAAGTCTTAGTAGAAGGAATTCGGGGGGTAACTGTTACACCTAAATCTACACCAGGGTCATTGGGCCTATTACCTATTAATCTAGCCCATAGCCCGTTAATTCGGATAGAAGCCCAGCACATTCACATGGGCTTACTGAGAAGAAACCCAGGTTTGGAGGTGTGAAAACGACGTCACCTCACCAAGCTCGTATTCTCGAGAGACCATGCTCACCCGACTCGAGATATTTATTGAATTAACGATATACTCAGCACGCGGATACGACAGTTATGGACAAGATATGCACCAATCACGTTAACAGGTTAAATATGATTTGATCATCGCGTCAATTATGACCCACACTTTAATGTCACTGACGGTTATGTGCCATCCTCGGCAGAATGATAATAGTAAGAACAGTTTCCCATCGACCATAACGGTCAGGGGACCAGAATGTTAACTCTTCCGTCCATTAAGCCTGGATTCCAGATCCTCTGCCCGGCCATCATCACCATCTTTATGAGCCCCACCTATAAAAGGCTCGAAAACAGTAGGAACTGTTACAGATACATGTGCTACTAAACTTATACTGAGCTCATATAGACACTGACTTAATCATCGGAGGAGGAACGCACCGGCCACCCCCCGGCGCATCCTCTTAACGTGTGTTGTTATTTTGCAGGAAAGAAAGAAGACGCTAGTCCAATATTACAGTTTAGCCCTTATGCTCACCATACCAAAAACTATACCAACAAAGAATATATTCTTAAGCTGAGATTCATGAAGAAAGTGATAAGAACATATAACTTTCTTGCTCGACAGCATGCGTCATTTTCAGCACCATGCGTGTTGGGCTTACAACAGTAATAGAATCTTTAATAATCTCATCAACTACACGACAGAGGCAACCCTAGTCTCTGGTAAATATCAGCATGCAAGAAATGTTTATGTTTATGTATTGGCCGGAATTTAGCACATATTCTGTGAACAAAGAAGGTGACTTTTATATTTCTATCCCTTTAGAGAGACAGAGATCCTATTACTCTAAATAAATAAATATACATGACTTAATAAATAATTATTCTTAATTAAAACATGACTTAATCATATGAATGTAATATATATATATATATATATATATATATATATATATATATATATATAAAATGCACTGCTGTGGACCTACTCTTCATATCACCAACCATAGCTTTCACCCTTCTTTTTCTATGAAAGGACATTCATATGACAAATGTGTGTTAATTTGGCAGCACAAAGGGTATTTTGGGCACTAATGGATGCCATCTGTCTCATATTCTTGGAAATGTCAAAGATGGGTGATTGCTTTATTTTCCACAGCAGCTAGCAATTTTTTATATTATTGTTACTTTTTTATTTTGTTTTAGATTTTCCATTCACTTTCAATTGACTTTTAGGGCTTGAAAATCAAAGTCCCACCATCAAAAAAAGCATGCTCAAGACCGACCCTAGTTTATTCTTTGTATTCAACTATGAAGTTTCTTATTTTATTACGAGGATAATTATAAATATTTAATTTTTATTTTATTGGGTTAATGTGATATAATTTATTCTTTTTTAAGTTTTTTTTTTTAAAAAAAAATTTTAATAAGTGTTGACTCAATGACTTATGAGTACTAACCATGAGTCCAATAAAATAAAAGTTATAATAATTGAGTATATAACATTACTCATGATTAAACTAGTTTGAATCTATGATGATACGTTGATAGGATCTCATCACATCAAATAAAATAAAATAAAATAAATATATAAACCAGAGCGTAATCATTTCGAATGGTCAAGCCTACAATAATCACTTCAAGGATAATAAAAATAAGATTCCACAAAAAATCCAAAGTTACGTACGAAGCCTCTAATTATATTATTATTACAAATTCATTCCCTTATTAGGTTAGGATTTCCCTTCCTACATACAAGGACGGAGGAGAGATTGGTGTGGGTAGGGGCCAAGGAACAAAAATTTTAGTGGGTAGGTGTCAATAGGGAAAAAAAATTTGTTTACCCTAAATTTTATTTTATTTATATATGATTATTTTATTTTTTATTTTTCCTTCTTTTTGGGGGGGGGGGGCAATGGCCTATACGGCTATATTGGCCTCCCTATTCCTCCATCTCTGCCTACATAGATTAGGATTATTAATTTCTCTTCCTACTAAGATTATGTTTATTTTCAACTCTATAAATTAAAGCAATGTAAGTGTCTTTAGGCTTTTCATCGAATAACAACTTCAATTAATTGCTATAAATAATCTGTGGGTATCTTTCTTTGTTTTGTTTTGGTTTTATCTGATTTTGAGCGATTAAGAACTAAGGTTCTTGCCACCAAAAATGAAAAAATTATTATAAAACTCCCACCATATCACATACCTTCAGCAAACCAACAGGATATGGGACAGATTTTATGCTAAGCTTCACAGGAAAACGAAGAATATTACATAAGAACCTTCTCAAGTACTGGAAGTAGAAAACCAAAACCTTAAAACGTTCAATTCATTAGATTGCAGGAATCTGGAGTGAATTTCAAACACTACTATATATGAAATTCTACAATTGACTGGGCTAAGAATCATCTCAATTTCATTTGATAAGAACCCTATGAAAAATGTGGTTAGAAATCCATAATAGAGTCCGACCACAACGACCAAATTAATAATCTTGAAAGGTTCACCTATTCGGAAATCTCGGGATCTACGCTTATTTTCAACTTGTAAATACAAAGTGTAAATTAAAGCTTATAAATGAAAGACAAACTGATCCACTAAATTCAGTGGAGTCCATCACAATCCCAATTTTAGATGTTCATCTGTTCTTATAGGGCCCATTTCTGGCAAGCTGATTGCATAAAGAACCCTAGCTTTCTAATTTCTAGACTCCTTTTAGCCCATGCCCGTCTCCTCAATCCTTATCTCCAATGCCATCATTTCCATTGATCAATCATTTCTCTGCATCATCATCATGTATGACTTGTTCCTGAAACAATAAAGGTGTGTTGCATATTTATATATGAGTAATGATGGAAAGCACGCCTGGCGTGCATCAACAGTGATGCACGCCAGGCACAAAATTTTTTTTTTTTATTATTTTATTATTATTTTATTATTTTTTTAAAAAAAAAAAAAAAAAATTGTTTGCACTGGCGTGCGTGGGCGTGCCACGCACGCCGCGTGCTTTCCATCATTACTCATTTATATATTGATCTTTGGTGTAAATTCACACGTGGGGTTTTACTTTTACACGTGAAAAATAATACAAAAAATAGATTTTTTTTTTTTAAAAAAAAGAAGGTGAAATATAGAATCAGTGGGCAAGTATGACACGTTCCTAGGAATATTACCTCCTGAATAGCATTCTTCTGACGCTCCATGTGTAAACAATTTTGAAGATACCTTATTCTCTGATTACTCTGCAAGTCAAGGAGCGCAACACTACATGACTAATGGGATATATCAACAAGAAATTAAATAATTTTTTTAAAAAATTTTTAAATTTTTTTTTTTTTTTTAATAAAGGACTAATTTCATAAAATTAAGGAAAAACTTCACAAAACTTCCACACGTTTTAAATTTATTCTTCAAAGTTCAAAAACTTTCAATTTAGGATATTGTTAAATCTTGTCAAAATTCTCAAAATATCCATTTAAAAAAAAATTGCAAAAATTCAAGTGTAGGTATTTTTGCAAATTCCGTTAAATCCTGATCAAGACCTGAATTTTTGCAATTTTTTATTTTATTTTATTTTTATAATAAAAAAGGGTATTTTGAGAATTTTGACAAAATTTAACGAAAAAATCCTAACGGAGGGAGAACATTGCAAAAAATTAGAAGTTTGATACCCAAAATTGAGAGTTTTTGAACTTTGGAGGGTAATTTCAAAACACTTGGAAGTTCATGGGAGTTTTGTGAAATTTCTCCTAAAATCAAATAGAGTTAAGAGTGTGTTGTTATTGTCTACCAAGATAGAGAAGGCCTGTATATACTCTTTGAGCCCTGCAACCATGCGACAGCTTTGCTGGAATGGCTCCCAAATGTCCTACACATAGAAATCCAATTATATATTTCCAACATTCGACAATGCATAGATTTAATCAAATAAATGCTTACCTCTATATTTTGTGGTAGAGGACGCCCTTGAGCCAAAAATATCTGATCCACTCCAAGATCATTTAGCAGATGCACCTTCTTAGTTGTTATGATGATTTTACTTCCTAATCCAAACCAACTACGGTTTCCAACTAGGGAATACAGTTGGTCTAAATCATCTACATCGTCAAGAACAATTAAAACCCGTTTAAAGCATAATTTTTCTTTAATCATGTCCATTCCTCTGGTAATATTTGTTACTGCTATATATCTTTCTGATAGAATATCAGACAGAAGTTTTTCTTGTAGATGAACTAGACCATTGGGCTGCTTTGAATTTTGTCCGACACCTGCGAGGAAGCTGCTGCCTTCAAAAGTAAAAAAGATTTGATTATAAATAGCTTTTGCAATTGCTGTCTTTCCCATTCTGCTTGGTCCACATATCCCTACTATGAGCACATCTTCCGACCCAATTTGCAAGAAAAGACTTAGGTACTCATGGCATGTGTCATATCTGAGGGGATAGATGGAAATGTTCAGATTTGTCGGAATTCGTTTGTCTATAATAGCTGTAACAACTGTGCCCACCAGCAGAGATTCAATCCTGGATGTGGTCATCAATATGAAAATTTTAAGCACAAGAAACATCCATGAGTGGACAAATTAGACTTAACAAGAGCCATCAACTAGCATATAATGATTGAACAATGTTGCTACTATGAATTAAACATGAAGAAAAGAAAAGCCTACTCACAACTCACCCTTTAAAAAATACATAAATGTTTTGAAATTCTCATAAAATCTATGTATCAATTCTTGTTTCATCATCTGCTAGTCAAAATAGATATATTGACACTATCTTCGGATTAGTTGGTGGGGATGTTTATAGGAGGAGCATTCCTAACATCATGATGAGCAGTGGTAAGCAAAAAATCAGCTAAAGCCATTAGGATGTTTTCTTTTTCGCATTTCAATTAAAAGAAGATTCATTTTTCTAGTCTGGAAGCCCTTTTACCATCATCATGCTATGCCTTCTCCTAAATAAATTACTCTATACACTATCACCCCCATTCATTATGTAGACATGAGAAAGTTCATGGAGAGAGTGGTGCGCACTCTAGTGAGCCTGTTGGGGTGTATGTGGCCGGTGGCGTTATGAAAATATATTAAGAGGGGCTGAGGAAAATGTTGTAGTCATGTCAGATTTGAGGTCGAAGATGACTCTAAGGTTGGATTCTGGCATGACCCCTGGTGTGGGGATTTAGCCATTAAGGAAGCCTTCACAGTTTTTGGCAATGAATAAACAGTCAGTGGAATTCTCAATAGAAATGGACGCATTTTTTTTTTGGCAATATGCCTAATTCTCAAACCGCTCATGGTGATCATATCAATGCAACACCTATTTTTGCCATTACCTTCTTCTCATTTTGCTATCACAAAATTTCAAGACTTGAAGTTATTCCATCCATAAATGCAGGGACGGAGCCAGACTTTGGCATGAGTAGGGGCCTACACCGGCCACCCCCAGTTCCGTCCCTGCATGGATGCCACAAATTGCAATGCTGAATGCATCCTATGCCAAAAACTAAAAAGGGCACTTTGTGTGATATATTGGTTTACAATTTTTGACATGAACCAACAAGAAATTAATGGATTCGGACCGAGGAGTCTAAGTCATTTAATTAAATTGGTCAGATTAGAGTCGACCTTTATAGTCATGCATCAACACAATTTAAACCCGACACACGACACAACTCAAGCTCAACAAGTACCTAACATGAAATTATTGAGCTAAACTTGAAGGTGTGATCCGTTTAATTATTAAAATTGATTTATATAATTTTGCCAAGTGTTAGAGAGAGAGAGAGATGAAGGAGTACCTGGGGCTAACGCGATGATCCCAGCCAGATAAATTGGCGGCTTGCGTAAGAGCATCCACCCACCTTCTCCGCCAGAAGCTTCCAACCCTTTGAATGCCGGCAACCTTAGCAGCGTATCCCCTTTGTTTTCGAATATCAGAGGGATCGATGTCGTAGAAAATGGGCAACACTATCACCCCCCACCTCTTCCTGCACTCTAACATCAGTACAAGCTCTTCAAGGCACCAACTGGAAGAGACGTATTCTTTAGAGAACAAAACGATTGAGATTTTCGACATCCTAATAGCTTCTTTCACATCTTTTCCAAGATCTGTTCCTCTTTGCTTTCTTCCGAGTTGCTTGGTGTCTTTGAAGGTGGGGGGACTCCACGCACGGCCAAAGATTTATCCACCATGTCTGTAATGAACTTGTGGGGGTCTTCGCGTTGAACACTAAAGTAGATATCATGGAGTCGGCCAGAGGTCGAAGATGATGAGGCATGGAAAATAGGCAACAGAGAGCTCAACAGTACTAGAGATGCAAATGGGGAAGTCAAATTTAAAAATGTTTTCTTTTTCATTTTTCACTTCACTTTCTTCGTTTCTTCCTTTCGGCTTTTTTTTATTTATTTATTCGAATATTACATTGAGAGTGGTTCGCCAACCCCAAGGAATATCGGGTTGTTTGGCCATTCACAAACTTAGGGTCTTTATGGTGGTTCGGTTACGCTCAAATCGGCTAGCTATGGAGTTGCAGCCACCCTATTTTGCTCAAATGAGTGACTCTAGCCACCAATTTTTTTTTTTATTTTTTTATTTTTTCAACAAGTTTATTTAAAATGTTTTTAATAATTTTAATTTTTAGGGTAAAGATATTGAGCACGACCGGCGTGCTTCAACAGTGAAGCACGCCGGCCGTGATTTTTTTTTTTAATATTATTTTATTATTATTTTATTATTTTAATTTTTTTGAAAAAAAAAAAAAAAAAATTTTTTGGCCTGGCGTGCTTCACTGTTGAAGCACGCCGGCGTAAGTTGTATCACGACTCTAATTTTTAATGAGGCATAAAGACAAGTCTTAACTTTTTAAGAATATTGGCGCGAATTTTCATATATTTAAGAATGAAATTACCATATTCGGTTTTAGACATAATTCAACTACCATCCCATTTCACAAACCAAAAGTCAATTGAATTGTCTCTCGCTCTCTCCTTAGTGAGCTCCACCTGAACCCTGTTCCCATCTGAAAACCTTGTTTTCCTTCCTCTTAATTTTTCTCTACCCCAATCTCCCTCCCATCTCTATGGACATGGAAGCTCTTATAGCCCAGACCGAAGCTCTCTCCTGGGAGGATCCTTCCTCCCAAATTGAAACCATAATCCCTGCTCAAGTTATAAAAGAATGCCTCCCTCTAGTTGGGCAACTTATTTCACAGAAAATTCACAACAACCAAGCTGTCCAAGCAGCTCTCACAAAAGCCTGGGATTTTGCAGTTCCCTTCTCCTTTGCCATGCTAGGCCCAAACAGATTCCTGTTTAAATTCTCCAAACAGGAACAAATAGAAAAAATCTTCAAACAACCCACATGGAATGTCAATGGATCTCTTTTAGTTCTTCAAAGCTGGTCTCCCAAGGCTACTATGAGTGAGCTAAATTTCAACCTGTCTCCTTTCTGGATTCAAATCCATGGTCTCCCTCTTCTCGACATGAGTCTGAAAAATGCAATAGCCATTGGGAAAGGTCTTGGAAATCTCATCAAGGTGGATGAAACCAGTGGTGAAAATAAGACTTTTAGAAGCTATCTCAGATTGTTGGTGGAGATAGATGTTACCAAACCTCTCAAACCTGGTTTCTCTTTACGAAGGGAAGAAGGTGAACCCTTATGGATTTGTATAAAATTTGAAAGGCTAGATATCTACTGCAACTCTTGTGGGAGAATTGGCCACAAACTCCAAAGTTGCCGAGCTCTTTCTGAGGAGCAATTCCCTGACAGGTTTAAAATCTCCCTCAAAGTTAACATCTTCTCCAACCTCCCTCCTATTTCAGCAAGTGCTAAGGAATGCTTCACTGGTGCAACCCCATCTTCACAAATTTCCAAAACTCTTAGCCATGGTAACGAGCTAACTCAGCCACATGGAGTTAACCTCAACCACATCTTCTCTGGTGCAACCCCATCCTCACAAATTTCCAAAACTCATAGCAATGGCAACAAGCTAACTCAGCCACGTGGAGTTAACCTCAATCCCCAAACTCCCACCAACTCCTATACAGCACCAACTCTCCTCAATCCCCTCAAAAATCTCACCATACACCCTTCAAACCCTATTATCCCCCCACATGCACCTGACACAACCCCATCACCCACCCCTTCTCCATTAAATGCAACCCAGTCTTTCTCATCTACTGCAAGATGTGAAGACTCCACTTTGCCATACCTCTTAAATGCCCCCCTTAGCTCCAATCACCCTTCACCTCAACTCCCATCCAATCAACCAGAGTTAACTAGTGTAACCCCTCCTTGCAACTTCATGTTGAAATGCAACCAGCCCATCAATGGGCCCATTTTCTCTTCTCCTGCTCAAGCCCAAACCCCACAAATACCCACAAAGCTAAAAATCCCTATCTCCTTCCAAGCAGCCATCTCCCCAACGAACATAACCACCATTCCTATCACTCCCGCCCAAAATTACATCAAACACACCCGCACCTCTCCTTATCCTCCTCGCAAAATAAAACCAAAAATACCAAATCATCCTGGCAATGACCCTGCTTCTCCCTCTCAGATTACTGCTACTCAAAAGAAAAGGACTAGGCTTCCCATCATCCTAGCTCCTTACAAAAAAGGCCCAGGAACCTCACAAACCCCAGAAGAATTGGAATCCCATTCTCCTATGGATTTCACTCCAGGATCCTCCCCAAAACCTATAGCAAGATCCATCTACAAAGCAGCTCGAAAAGGGAAAAAGGTTGTTGAAGCAGGAAATGTCAACACAAATGTTTCAGGGGACCGTTTTGTGTCCCCAAAAGGCTCATGAAATTTCTCTCTTGGAATTGCAGGGGGATCTTTAGACCTTCTGCAGTTCGTAGCTTAAGGGTCTTAATTCATGAAAATAGACCTGAAGTTCTCTTCCTCTCTGAAACCAAATCTCCCCCCTCTCTTGTCTCCTCCATTTTGAATCATCTTGGCTTCTTTTCTATGTCGCATGTGGCTCCTGCTGGTTCCAGTGGTGGCTTGGTTCTTGCCTGGCTAACAGGTATTGATTTAGAATGTTTTATTTCCAACAAAAACAATATTTCAGCATGGTGTTTTTCGGATCCTCCTTGCTCTCCGTGGATCCTCTCTTGTATTTATGGTCCTCCCTCTAGTAAGGACAAGTTCAAGTTCTGGGATTCTCTCACTGCTGTTGGAGAAAATTTTGTTAGTCCCTAGCTTTGTATAGGTGACTTTAACTTTGTTTTGAATCAGTCTGAAAAACTGGGAGGCAAACCTGTAGCAAGCTCCTCTTCTTGCCCATTCAGAAATTTCATTGACCAACTTGGTTTGATAGATTTAGGGTTTGCTGGAAACCCTTTCACTTGGTGCAACAATAGACAAGGTCCAGCAACCATCAAAGAGAGATTGGATAGAGGTTTAGCCTCTCTTAGCTGGGTTCATCTCCATCCTGAATTTTCCATTCTCCATATTCCCGCTTTTGATTCTGACCACAACCCCATTACCCTTGACACGGCCACCCCCACTACTTTCCTTCCTAGACCTTTTAGATTTGAGGAATTTTGGACAAAAGACCCCTCTTGTGGCCTTGTTATCAATTCTGCATGGTCCCTTACCACTTTTGCTGGATCCCCAGCCCACTGTCTGGTAAAGAAGTTAAAAAAGACTAAAACAGCTTTGAAGAAATGGAATTCTCTACATTTTGGCCACATCCAGACCAAAATCAAAGCCTCTCTGATCCAAATTGACTTGGCTCAACAGTCTCCTCCGGACCCAGCTTCACATTCCTTGGAAGCCAAGCTAAAACTTGATCTGGATGATCTTTTGAAAAAGGAGGAGATTCTTTGGAAGTCAAAATCTAGGGAAACTTGGTTGACATGCAAGGATCTCAACACCAAATATTTTCATGCCTCCACTCTTATTAAAAGATGATCAAATGCTGTTAATTTTTTGAAGATCGGTGAGAGGAATTGGGTCTCTGATAGAGCAACAATTGGAGGTAATTTTGTCTCTCACTTCTCCAATCTGTTCTCTTCCTCTTCCCCTCCTATTAAGGAAGAGATGTTGGACTTGTTCTCCCCTATCATCACTGAAGAGGAAAACTTGCTTCTCTGCTCTATCCCCTCTGAAGAAGAGGTGATCAAAGCCTTATCCAGCTTAGGCTCCACCAAAGCCCCTGGCCCTGATGGCTTCACTGCCCTCTTTTACAAGAAGTATTGGTCAATTGTTAAGGATAACGTGCTGGCTTGCATTTGGAATTTTTTCCAAAATGATCATCTTTTGCAAGAGCAGAATCACACTTTCATCTCTCTTATCCCAAAACAAAGTGGTTCTCATACAGTGCATCAATTTAGGCCGATCAGTTTGTGCAATATTGTTTACAAGATAATTTCTAAGATTCTTGCCAACAGACTGAAAAGCTTACTTCCAAAGATTATTTCCCCTCTTCAATCAGCTTTGGTTCCATATAGGAGCATCCAAGACAATACAATTCTAGCTCATGAGTTGCTGCATACTTTCAAGGAAAAAAGAGGAAAAGGGAGTCTTATGTTTCTTAAAATGGACATGGAGAAAGCCTTTGATACAATGGAGTGGGAGTTTATCTTGGCTATCATGAGTAAATTGGGCTTTCATTCTACCTGGATTAATTGGATCAAGACTTGCATCTTCTCCTCCTCCTTCTCCATCCTTATTAATGGTAGCCCCTTTGGTCATTTCTCTCCTTCGAGAGGTCTAAGACAAGGAGACCCCTTGTCTCCTTTTCTCTTCATTCTTGGCACTGAAGTCTTCTCCAGATTAATGTTCAAAGAAGAAAGAGCTGGCAACATAAAAGGTCTTCATATCTCGAGAAATTCTCCAGCTCTTCACCATCTTCTGTTTGCAGATGACCTCCTCATCTTTGGTAAAGCCTCTTACTTGGAAGCTTGCAGCATCAAAAAATGTTTAGATAAATATTGCTTATGGTCTGGCCAATCCATCAACAATACCAAATCCTCCATTAGGTTCAGTAAAAATACCAACCATACTACCTCCTCTACCATTCTAGATATCCTGCCCTACAGCTACAATCCCACTGATTCTATCCATCTTGGCCTTCCAATTTTGCTTGGCAGCTCAAAAAAAGCAGCTTTTCAAAGCATTAGTATTAATGTTCTCAATAAGGTAGATGGATGGCGTGCAAAAACCCTTTCCCAAGCTGGCAGATTGATCCTTATCAAATCAGTGGCAGCAGCTATCCCTTCTTATGCCATGAGTTCTTTTATGCTCCCCTCCTCCCTCTGCAGCTCCTTGAATAGGCTCTTTAAAAATTTCTGGTGGGGTTTCCCTTCATCTAAGACCAGAAACCTCTCCCTCAAATCATGGGACTCCCTTTGTCTTCCAAAGGATCTAGGTGGTCTGGGGTTCAGAAAAATGAGGGAGGTTAACTTGGCCCTCATCTCAAAGCTTGGTTGGAAGCTTCACACAAATTTTAATTCAGCATGGGTGTCTCAACTCAAAGGTAAGTATCTCTTTTCTGGTTCTTTTCTCTCCCCCCCCTCCCCATTCTTCCCCATCTTGGCTCTGGAAAGGTATCCTCAAATCCCAATCCATCATCTCTCAAGGTACCTGCCATAGAGTCCACCAAAACTCTTCTTTTCCGGTTTGGAACTCTCCATGGATTCCATCTCTTCCAGATTTCTTCCCCAACCCCTCCTATCTCTTAGACCAGCCCCTCCCCAACATCAAGGTCTCTGACCTCTTCTCTCCAAACGGCCAATGGAATATTTCCCTCCTTCTTTCCCTGTTTGACCCTGTTAGTGTTAGGGAAATCCAAAAAATTAAAATCCACCCCCTCCCCTGTTCTGAGTTCATTTGGACTCCTTCATCAAATGGTCTCTTCTCTTCTAGTTCTGCTTATAAGTTGATTAGTAGCCCCAGAACTAGTTTAGCCTCCTCTCCACTTGTCTCTAGTACTTGGAAGAAATTATGGAAACTCAATCTCAATGCTAGACTCAAACTTTTTCTATGGAAAATTGCATGAGATATAGTCCCCTCAAAAGCTAGGTTGAATAGAATTTTCCCCATCTCCCTCTCAGATTCTCTTTGTCCTCTTTGCCGTACAGAAACAGACTCTCTTCCTCACCTCTTCTTTAAGTACATCTTTGCCAGGGTAGCTTGGAGATCTTCCTTTTGGCCCTTGGATTCTTCTACATGGTCTTCTATTAGTCTTTCCAGCTGGGTTGAAGGCATTATCAGCCCTCACACTTCGTTTGGAATCCCACTAGCTGATTCTCACCTTTTCCAAGTTTTTGCAGCAGTGTTGTGTGACCTTCTTTGGTTTTCCAGGAATAAAGCTTTTCATGAAGGAGTCATTCCGGATGTGTTATCTCTGGCCAAAACTATTAAGAAAACTTCTTTGGATCATGCTTCGGCTTAGAAGGCTCTTAAACCAGATTTTGAAGTCTGGTCTCCTCCTGAAGCAGGCTCGTTTAAGATCAACTTTGACACTGCCATTAGAGACAATTTCTCAGCCCAAGCAGCAGTGTGCAGGGACTCCAATGGAAAAATTATCAAGGCCATCTCTCAAATCAGTCCCCCCTGTGATCCCAGCTTTGGTGAAGCTTTACCAGCTCTTCTTGCAGCCTCTCTAGCAGTCTCCTTAAAGCTCAAGAAATTTACGTTTGAGGGAGACTCTTTACTAGTTATTTCAGCTTTGCAATTTCCCTCCTCTTCCCAGGATTGGCAAATTGAGAAAGTTATCTCTGATTTTTTTCTTTTAGTCCCAGCTTCTCCCTCTTGGGAAGTTAGGAAAATTAACAGAAGTGCAAACTTCTGCGCCCATCATGTGGCATATTGGGCCGCGGCAAGAGTTTACTCGGGCTGCATTCCCACTCTTTTTTCCCCCCTCTCATCCATCCCTATCTGTAGTGGAAAAGATCCACCCCCCTCTCATTTGTAATTTTGTCTCTTGTTTGTTTTTGGTATGGAATGTTTGTTACAAAAAAAAAAAAAAAAAAAAAAGAAATCGAGGAAAAAAATAAAGTTAACTTCTTTTTGTTTCTTTTCGTGGGACTCGAGAAATAGGAGAAAATTCACTTTATTTTCTTAAAGTTTTAGAAAATTTTTTAATTTGAACTCTAAAGTTTAAAAATTGACAATGTACTTCCGTAATGTTTTAAAAATTTTCAATTTAAACCGTTAAATTAGACGAAAATTTTTTTAAAAAAGTTTGAGAGTAATTATGTAATTTTATAGACTTCTGTCTAATTTGATGGAAATTAATAACAGAAAGTTTAAATTAAAAATTTTAAAAACATTAGAAGGGTATATTGCCAATTTTTAAACTTTGAAATTTTAATTGAAAAACTCCTTAAATTTGAGGTGCAGAAGTGAATTTTTTCCCGAGAAAAAATATTAGGAAAAAGGGAAATTAAAAGAAAGAGAATCTTGGAAGGAAAAAGGTCCGGTGTATTTCCAGAACATTGAAGTTGAAGAGGAGTTTTTTATGTAAGCAGACCTGCAACTTCACTTGGGTCATCCGTTCTGCTCCGCAACTATGGCATTCACGAGGGTATACTCGTCATCCTTCTCCTTCCTGTCCGCCGTAACAAGGTGCAGGCACGACGTGTTCTTGAGCTTCAGAGGCGAAGACACCCGCTACAACATCACACCGCAGCTACACAGGGCCTTGGTGGATGCAGGCATTCCAACCTTCAAAGACGACATCAACCTCGAGAAAGGGGGAGAGATCGCGTCGGAGCTTCTAAAAGCGATCCAAATGTCGAGGATTGCCATCATTGTCTTCTCGAGAAACTATGCGAATTCCGGGTGGTGCCTCGACGAGCTGGTGAAGATCGTAGAGTGCAAGAACCAAGCTGGCCAGCTGATTCTGCCTGTCTTTTACGATGTTGATCCTCGCGACGTTGAGCAGCAGACGGGGAGTTTCGCAGAAGCGTTTACAACACATGAAGAGCGTTTCAGGGCCGGGAATTTGCCCGAAAACAAGCTGGAGAAGTGGAGGGCAGCTCTGACAGAGGCTGCTACTCCTTCTCAGGCATGGGATTTGCGGAATGTTGACAGCTGGTAATTCTTTATCAATTTTCATATATATACCTCTCGGTCTGCTTGTTTTTAGTTCTAGCTGAGGAACCAGAAGAAACCAGAACCCAGAAAAAGAAAGGAAAGAAATGTAGTTTGGGGCGACCAGTAATTGTGATATAAAATCAGGATGTAAAAAAAAAAAAGGGGGGGGGGGGGGGGGGGGGAGGGAGAAGAAGACCCAATTTCATAATCTTACTGAAAATCGATTTTTCAATTTCATGTGGTTCCATAAACCAATAATAATTGAGCCCAATACCTTACATGTGGATTTCATGTACACTCCGAAAGAGTTTGTGGGAAAAACGTTTTTATTGCTTGAGAACCAACACTGTTCTGTATTCAATCTTTTACATTACTGAAGATTTCAAATACATACAACTAGATGATAATCTACAATCTAATCTATTGAGGTGGGGCAGGGGGCTAAACTTGAAGTTTAATGCTTGTTTTGTAGAAGTTGCATTGAATGTAGAGACCACTTGTTTACTATACCTACTGATTGAGATGAGATTCTAAGGAATGAAGGAATGGAGGGGCAAAAGCTTAAAACTTGTTGTTTGCAAGTTGGCTTGGGGTTCTACAGTTTATAATATTTGGGGGTATTGGAATGATGAAACATGGGAACCAAATGTAATTCTGAAATAAAAATCTTGCAAAAAATTTGTTGGGAGGTTAGAACTAGAATTGCAGGAAAGGGGAAATTCAAGGAAAATGAAGAAAATATGGCCATTTGTAATAATTGGGCCGTCTCTCTAAATGTTCTGACTTAGAATGGAAGTTGAGGTATCTGATTGTCGTATGGCTTAAAGGAAGGTTATCTGCAAAATATGCTCTGTTGCTGCTGTTGATTGCTGTTAGATACTTAGAGCTACTGTTATGTTGCTGCTGAATTGTTTTGTGTCTGCTTGTTTGTGGCTGGCATAGAAGTTGGGAGATTGGAATAGTTTGGTATCGTAGCAGTCGAATAGTGCTGTCTGTACTCTCTGCAACAACCTTCTTAGGAAGATGCTCTGCTCTGGTTGCAGGTTTTTAGTTGATGTCCTGAAATTGCTGATTTGTATAGCTTTGCTGATAGTTTCTGTTGTTTTTTTTTTACTTGTAATTGCTCTTATACTGAGTACTTTGTTGATGTAGAGTGTTAATCTAAGAAGATTGAGATTGGAGTCGGTATAGGTGTGATTTTCTGGCTGTTTTGATGGCATCTGGGGTTCTAGCATATTTCTGCTAGAGACTGTTGTATTCTTTGTTTTGCTAATAGAAAAAAAAAAATAATAATAATAATAATAATAAATAAATAAATAAATATATACATCTAATTGAATTCAAATATGAAATTCAAAAATTACAATTCTAACAATATGATCCTGTTGTGTCGACATATGAAGCTCATTTGAAGATATATCATTTGTTGTTGAGCTGGCTGTGCTGAGTTGAGTTTGATCCGTTTCTTGCTCTGCCTCATCCACATGTGGCTGCTGGTTAACACACTCTCCATATTAATTGACAAATTTATGGATGCAGTTTTCTTATTATGGCAGAACCATTAAACCTTGTCAACTTATTCGAGTATATTCCCGATATGTTGTTCGTTGTAGCTCAATGGTGTTTACAATGTTTTCGATTTTGTCAAATTTGGCAGGCATCAGTCAAAATTCATAAAGGAAATTGTCAAACATATTATGGGTAGACATCAAGATGCGCACATGAGTGCTTCGATCTTCCCGCCTAGAAAGGATTCTGGTATAGAGTACCTGAATCTCTTGTTATCTGTCATATCAGATGATGTTCTGATAATAGGCATCTATGGAATGGACAAAACATCGATTGCCAAAACTGTTTATAATCAAAATTTTCGAAGTTTTGAAGGCAGTAGTTTCCTTTCCAATGTGAGCACAATTGCAGAAAAACCAGGTGGATTACTTGCTTTACAAAAACAGTTCCTTTCTGATATCCTAATGGAAGACAATTTGGACATAGACAACGTTGAAAGAGGAACCACAATGATAAAAAAGGAACTTGGCAGCAAAAGGATTCTTGCAGTTCTCAATGATGTGAATGAGTTGGAGCAATTAAATGCACTTGCTAGACAGCGTGATTGGTTTGGTTCAGGAAGTAGAATCATCATAACAACGAAAGATGCTCAATTGCTTAATATACATGAAGTGGATGATGTCTATGGAGACGAGGGCATACAGGTGAGTCTGTTCTTTGTGTTTTATTGGCTCAAACAGCTTGAGCTTTACTCATGAACTTTATGGTATGCAGGTCATAGAGAATCAGTATAGGCAGAACCTTCAAACGATTGAAGATCTCAGGCAATTAATCTGCAGGTCTCATGCCCAGGTATAGCATTCTTTCACAAGCGTAGCTATATTTATCAAATCACCAGAAATGAGAAATAGAAGGTGAATGACAAAGAAAAGATTTGAATTCATGACTTTTGTTTTGATATTATATTAAATTACTAGTTATCCTAAAACTTTAAGCTAGCTGTTCCGAAAATAAATAACCTCACCTAATTGGTTCCAAATGTAGGCTTACGAAACAGAAAGGTCTCTCATTGATGAGATAGAAAGAGAGCGAAGGAAGAGGACCACTAATTTACAACAAAGTGTGGATCAAAGTTTGGCTTCAACTGCACTCACATCAACAACAAATGTCATAATGCATGGAATGGAAGGCCATGATGAGATTGTTGGTGATTTTGAGTATGAACAGGAGATGATACGTGCTGGGAATGCTTTTGTAGGTGAGGAAGGGGAAATGAGCATACCTCTCATATTGTACAGCAGAAATGGACTCGCGGATCAAGCACCACTACTGCATATTGAATGTCCCAGGACTGTTGGACACTTCCAACAAAGTGGGGAGTAGGATAAATGTTTCATTTTAATTAAAGAAAACTTCACTTAGAACCATTGAACTACCACCTGTTTTGAAAAGGACCCTCAAATTTCAAAAGTTCTCAATTTCACTCCTTGAACTTTCAATTTGATGTAATGTACCCCTCCATGTTTAAGCGTTAAACATACTGTTAGAATATACGGAAAACATAATAAATTTTTTTTTATATTTCATAATTATGTTGATATCAAATATTCTTTTTATGGGTTGATAGTAATTAAATATTGGGATTGTAATCAAATCAATGGATTTGATTACTATATGTGTATTCAGACACTACCCTATAAATAAGGACCTTTGTATTGTAGACAAATCAAGTTATAAAGTTAATAAGTATAATGTAGCCCTTAGGGGTATTCAGAGTAGTGGACATAGGTGTCTAACACCAAACCACCAATAAAGTTTTGTGTGTTCTTTCTCTCTCTTGTTTTTGCTCATATTTTCTCATTTCATTATTTTTATTTTTATTTTGTAACAAACATAGTATTACCGAACCATCGAACCAAAGTCCTTATAAGTGGGAATGTAGCCCAAGAAAACTCTTGCCGCGGCCCAAAATGCCACATGGTGGGCACAAAAATTAGCACTTCTGTGCACTTTCCTAGCTTCCCAAAGGGGAGAGGATGGAAGAAGTAATAAAGTATTGGCAATAACTGATTCTATATGTTAGTCTAGGGAGATGGAAGGATTTTGCAAAGCTGTAATAACCACCAAGGAGTCACCTTCAAGAGAGAAATTATTGAGTTTCAGAGAGGCTGCAAGAGAAGCAGCAAGCTGAGCTGCAAGAGCTTCACCAAAATTAGGATCGCAGGGAGGGTTTATCTGAGAAATGGCCTTTACAATATGGCCCTTTGAGTCTCTGCACACAGCAGCTTGAACAGAAAACGACTTCCTTATAGCAGTATCGAAGTTGATCTTATGAGAACCTGCTGGAGGAGGGGACCAGATTTCTTTAACATGCAGAGACGTGGACTTCCAGGCTGCTGCATGATCTAAAGTGGTTCTTCTGATGGAGCTAGCTAGAGAATTAATATTTGGGATAATACCTTTATGCACTACTTTGTTTATGGAGAACCAAAGAAGATCACGAAGAACCGAAGCCTAAATTTGAAACAAATGAGAATCAGCTTTAGGAATGCCAAAAGAGGAATAAGGGTGAATAATGCCTTTGATCCAGTTTGGGAGACTAAAAGAAGTCCAAGCTAATGAATCAAGGGGCCAAAAAGAGGATCTCCAAGCAACTCTAGCAAAAATGCAATGAAAGAAGAGATGAGAAAGGGAGTCATCTTCAGTTTTGCAAAAAGGGCAAAGAGAGTTAGGGGGAGGGATATGGAAGATAGCTTTCAACCTAACTTTAGAAGGGAGAATGTCCCAGGCAATTTTCCAAAGAAACAAAATCAGCCTAGCATTTAACTTAAGCTTCCATAGTAACTTCCAAGAGCTAGACTCAAGAGGAGAAGAAACAGTGGAGATTCTAGGATTACTGATCAACCTATATGCTGAGCTGGTAGAAAAAAGGCCATTGGAAGGTGGGGTCCAAAGGAAATTTGTGGAAGGGTTAAGGTTGATAGGAATTTTCAGGATTTCCTTGACACTGGGGGAAGTGAACAAAGAAATCAAGAGAGGGAGATTCCAAGAGCCGTTAGAGGAAATGAGATCCGAGACCATCAAATCAGGGAAAGAGGAAAGGCTCAAAGTGAGGGGAGAGGGAGTGAAAAAAGGGACAGTAGGGATCCAGGAGGAGTTCCAAACTATGAGGGCAGAGAATCTATGGATTCTATGGTAAGCGCCTTGAGAGATAATAGGCTGGGATTTGAGGATGCCTTTCCAAAGCCAAGAAGATGAAGAAAGGGAAGGGTGGGAGAGAAAAGATTGAGAATGGAGATACTTAGTTGAGAGCTGGGACACCCAAAGAGAGTCTGAACCTGTGAGGAGTTTCCAACCAAGTTTTGAAATGAGGGCAAAGTTGACATCTTTCATCCTCCTAAGGCCCAAACCACAAAGAGCTTTGGGAATGCATAGAGAATTCCAAGACTTGAGAGAGAGATTCCTTGCTTTCGAGGAGGGAAAACCCCACCAAAAATTCTTGAAAACCCTGTTTAACTGGCTGCAGATACTTTTAAGGAGCAAGAAAGTGCTCATGGCATAGGAAGGAATGGCTGCATCTACAAGTTTGATAAGCACCAGTCTACCTGCTTGCACTACAAGAATTTAGGTCTTTAGGGGTGACTCTAAGTCGACCCTAAAAGTCCTAAAGTGGACGTTGTTGCCAACAGCGTCGACTTTTGGACCCTAAAAGTGTCGACGCTAATAGTCCGACCCTAATGCTCATACGTGTGATCATCAGCGTCCACTTCAAGTCGACCCTAATAATAACTTTTAGCGTCCACTTTATCGACCCTAAAAGTCAAATTTTTTGACCCTAAAAGTGATGTAAAAGAAAGTCATAGTCGACGCTAATGGTTAACCATTAGCGTCGACTTACGGTGGACGCTAATAGTTAACTATTAGCGTCCACAAAGTGGACCCTAATGGTCCTAAAAAAATTTTAAAAAAAATTAACTATCAGCGTCCAAATAAAAGTGGACGCTAATAGTTAACCATTAGCGTCCATAAAGTGGACCCTAATGGTCCTAAAAAATAAAAATAAAAAATTATCTATCAGCGTCCACTTAGGGTCGACCCTAATGATTACTTTTAGCGTCCACTTTATGGACCCTAAAAGTCACAATTTTTTGACCCTAAAGGTGATGTAAAAGGAAACCATAGTCGACGCTAATGGTTAACTATTAGCGTTGACTTAAAGTGGACGCTAATAGTTAACCATTAGCGTCCACAAAGTGGACCCTAATGGTCCTAAAAATTAAAAATAAAAAATTATCTATCAGCGTCCACTTAGGGTCGACCCTAATGATTGCTTTTAGCGTCCACTTTATGGACCCTAAAAGTCACAATTTTTTGACCCTAAAGGTGATGTAAAAGGAAGCCATAGTCAACGCTAATGGTTAACCATTAGCGTCCACAAAGTGGACCCTAATGGTCCTAAAAATTTTTTTAAAAAAATAATATGCGATCGATCGCACAATCGTGTGCGATAGATCGCAGTACCAGAAGGTGTTCGAGAAGATGTTCGAGATTTTGCGATCGATCGCACAATCGTGTGCGATCAATCGTAGTACCAGAAGGTGTTTGAGATGTTGCGATCGATCGCACACGATTGTGCGATCGATCGCAGACCCAGACCCAAGCCAGGGAACCAAATTACTTACATATATATGCAAACCAGTTTCATTTATGAATTTAAGATCAAATTTCATACAAATTTATTAAATTTAGTTATCAAGAATCTCACCATAACTAACTACTGAAACTAGAGGAAATTATTAACTGAATGACAAACCCACTCCAAACTATCTAATAACTGAGATGCAAAAGAAACTATTTTCTGCCAAGAGGTTTAGTAGATTCAATCCTCCAACTTGCAATTAATATAAGTAAATGAGCACTATGACCCTTATTCAAATCTATAAGAATGCATTCAAGACAAAGCAGTGACAAGTATTAAGAAAAAAACAAAAGAAATATTAAACCAGGTCATACCCTCATCATTAGTTCATGCAAATCAATTACATTAAAATAAAGCGCAATAGATTATACAAGAAAGGTGAAAATAGTGCTTAATTTTAAAAATTAGCTTGCATGAAAAGAAGAATATTCACTGCTTATGCAAGGAAAGGAAAAGGTAGTCACATACAGAACTGTTGGTATAATTGCCATAATACTCCTAAATTACAGAAAGCTTTGTTTTTTACGGATTCTAGTTATAAATCAATCTAACAGTAATGGACGCTACCAACCCAGTTTGTAATGTAGAGAGCCTCCACCATCTCAACTGATCCGTTATGTACTACAGCCACCTGGATATGCACAGAAGTCAAATAATAGAAAAGAGACCAAAAACAAAACTGGAGCACGTTATAAATTGTCTCATTAGAACAGAAAATTTTATTGTAAACAGTATTACAGGGAGAAAGCATGAAAAATGTTTGCATATGTATGCATAACCAAATTAGATATGAAGTTACACCACAAAAATTAGAAGCTGCTTATATAATGAAAGACAACCGATTATGGCTAATTAAGTAAATCCCAAAAGAGTAAATAAAACACAACGTCAAATAAAGGCATACCTTCTTCCAGTCTTTTCCATATTTCCGATAGGCTTCATAAAAATGCTCAAGCTCCTCCTTGCTCCATTGAGGTCCTAACTTATCAGAATATTTCCTTTTCTGTGCATAAAATACAGCAGCCAAAATATTTTTTTAAAAAAATATCTACACTTTGAAGCTTTAAAGTCAACTCAACTTAGCCTTAATCTCTGTATACTGGGTTGGTTTATGGACCTCAATAACAAATTATGTTTGCCCACATAAATACATTCTCATGCAAACAAGAGGCTCAATTGATGATCCTATATATTTTGTTGTTCTATCCTATCTGAAATTATCCTTTCTATTGCCACAAAGATTGACTGTGTCCAATACAAGCTAGAGGCCATCATTTTGAAGATCCTATCAGATACTTCAAAATTTCATAAAAGGCCCACACTACATTCTACCCTCCATAAAAACTGACCAACAAAGGTTTATTAAACTTGGTTAACAAGTGTAACCAAACCAAGACATAGAGAGTCAAAGCACAACAAAGAAGAATAATGGTTACAAATAAATGAACAAATAACGAGTTAGATAGGTATTAATTAAGTTATAGGAAAAGTAGAGGAAAAAAAAACTTGTTTAGAATCGAAGAGAACGTGTTTATTGATTTGGAATGTGCATCAATTCCTAGTCCTAAGTTGAATGTCAAAGCATACTTGATCACCTAATCCATATTGAAAAAGGATCTCTCTGCCCAAATTGTTTCCTTCTACTGAAAAATAATGAAAGAAAAATGATTGTTTTGGATAACCAAAGCTAACATACCAGCTCAAATTGGCTTGAAATGCAATGCTCAAACTCCTCCACAACCTTACTTAGCACAGATTCAACCAGATTTCCCTCCCTGAAATTTAACAAATTTATTTTGAATTACTATACAAATTTCTATCCGTAAACCATATATGTTCTATCCTCAACATCTGATGTATGTGAAAAATGGGCTAAAAGTAACAGAAATTTTTATTTTAATGAAAAACAGAGATACTAAAGACCCTAATTCTTTGAGAATCCTGACATACTTGTTCCAGATCAGACGCCTCAAACGTAGGAAGATTGTACACCGTTAACATTACTGCCCATATGCTATATGTTGTACTCATATTACCATATGGGTTGAAACCATCACTTGCTAAACCAAGCCGCACATTGCGGGAATCACTTGCAAACCACTCATATCTTTTATCAAACTCTTTCCATACAATAGAATCGGCAGGGTGTCTGAGAGTATTGCCATCATCTTCTCGACCTTCTTTGTGCCACCGCATTTCCGTGGCCATTTCTTTTGTCATAAACAACTGTTGTAACCTTGATTTTATTGAAAAATACCGTAAGACCTTTTGAGGAATATTACTTTTTTTCCCTTTGCCATCAATCCATCTTGAATTGTTGCACTTTGGGCATACCACTTTGTCTGCATGTTCTTTCCAAAAAAGCACACAACCATTCTTGCATGTGTGTATCTTATCGTAACCGAATCCCACGTGTCGCCTAAACTGTATTGCTTCTCTATACGAGCGTGGCAATGTCTCTCCATCTGGGAGGGTCATCTTTATCAAGTCAATCATCATATCAAACGCCTTGTTACTCATGTTGCAGAAGGCCTTTATATGAAGCATCTTCAGTACAAAAGCAATTTGTGTAAATTTCTTGCAGCCTGGATAAAGTTCTCGTAAACCATCTTCCTAAAATCGGTAGAAGGAGCTTGTTTGTTCGTGATCATCGGTTGTGGGGCCCTGTGAAGTAGAGGATTCTCCGATGTTAGCATCAACAAATGTCCCCATACATACATCGTCTAACAATTCTTCAACTGCATCAACCTCCTCCATCATTTCAGTTGTATGTGTGTGCATGTTTGTAAAAGTGTTTACCCTAAAATATCCATCGAGTGTATGCCGGAGTAAATATCCATTCATATACAAGTGACCCTTCACCTCGCTAATATGAGAATAATATCGATTTGTACAATCACGGCATGGACACTTTGTCATATCACGTGAATCAACTGATTTAACTGCCTTTCCCATGAATTCTTCCACACCTTTTTGAAATCGCTCTGAACATCGAGTACTTTCCCGCATCCAACTCCTATCCATATTGATGTCCCTATTAGAGGTTATTCGTTACGTACATGTACGCACACAAGGGAATTAGAAGATCAGATTCGGGAGAATTAAATGGGAGGTCTGTTCTCAAATATTGATGCTAGCTCAATGCCATGTTACCTAACAAAATATTCTAGAAGTAGGTTAGTAGTTTAGAACAAATTTCTATTTGTAATTTATTTACTTGTTTAGCTCAATGACAGTTTTACATTTTTTACCATTGATGTTAGCTTTGATATTTATTATAGAATGTTGTCTTGCTTCAAGTTTACTGTGTTGCTTTCTTATTGAACTTAAATGGAAAAGACAATACAATCATGTATTATACCAACTTTCATAACATAAGTTGATGTGAACTAGAAAATTAATAACATAATCCTAATATAAGAATAAGACTTAATACTAATAAACAAGTAATAATAAGAGAAGAAGGGAGAGATGCAGTGGGAATACAAGTTTTCAGACGATCACGTGTGCGATCGATCGCACCACCAGAGAGGTTTTACTTGTAGGTGGTGCGATCGATCGCACCATCAGGGGCTTCAGCACGTAGTGCGATCGATCGCACCACCAGAGAGGTTTTACTTGTAGTGAGTGCGATCGATCGCACTATCAGCTATCCCACAAACAAGTTAGTTTATGCTTTACTCCAATCAACACATATCTCTACAAACCCCACATTTATACAGGTAAACAATTAATGACATGGCTATACATGACCGTGTGTGCACCCGGGTACCTGTGCATATATTAACATACACATAAAAACATGTAAAAACCACTAATGAATACATATTACAGTCTTTACAGAAGACTAAAACCTAAAAGAGGCTCGGTATTTAATAAATCATATTCCGCTTTTATTTCTAATGTTTTTCTTCCTTCTCTTACCAAATCTCATTGTATTGTGTTATTTTGACCAGGCTAAAAGAGTTAAACTACTTTAGTTGCTAGCCTATCACACTCTCACATAGGCTATAGTTACATTGACAAACAACACAAAACTTAGTAAAGCACTAAGTTGTCTAGGTGTTTTATTGTCATCGTGTTTGCATGTTACTATAAGTAAAACCAAATACCAAGTCTTGTTCATGATTATTCTGTTTTTTATTAGTTTTTATTTTCACATTAATTATAGGGGATTCATGCTTCACTAGTGAAAATAATGAAGGAAGATTATCTCAAATATCATGGATTCTAAACAGTTTGTATATACTCAAGCAGGCGTAGTACGTTGTTCCATGTTGCTGCAAGCCTGCAAAGACTCTTATGGGTTTTCAATATCATTTCTGATTTTCTTCAATTACTTAAATCCCTTGTCTAAAATAGTTTCTCTTTTCAAACTTGTGATAATTAGAAACTAAACCAGAAGTCATTTTCTTTACACAAGGATCTAACAAATATAAACAAATCCATAGTTTATGTTAACTTAGTTAGATTTAAGCTACGTTTAACCAAATATTTCACCCAATTCGAACCTAACTCAAATGCTCTTGAAGCCAAGCATGTGAGTATGGTGGAGTTAGAGAGAGAGAGAGTAATCTTTATTTCCATCTCAAACCGTTAATGCGAAGATGCCATACATCATGCAGATTTAGTTAAGAGAAACCCCCTACTATAGTAAAAAAGAACAAACTCCAAAAAATCAAGATAAGTAGAACATGGCAGACTATTTAACGCCGCCATCCATGTGTAAAGTGATTTGAACATAGTATTTTTCAGCTCTAACACCTAAGTATCTTGATCTTCAAAACTCTTTACATTCCGCTCTCTCCAAATACAACATTAAACATAAATGAGCCAACCTCCAAACTTCCAAAACATTACGACTTTCCATTTGTCCCCTCCAACTCACCAACCTTGGACCCATCTTCCACCTCAAATCTAACAAATCTAGAGAAAAAAATATCATCTCCTCCTTATATATTTCCACACTCCCACTCCAAAGAGCCCCCACAACTTAAAAGCTATCCCAACCAATAACCTATGTTTATTCTCTTTTTCAGTTCTGATGATTTGCTAAAAAATAAAACCATAGCCACAAAGACTAAGGCCTCAACATCACTATAGCAAATCTTACTAGCTTCCCCTTTTGTTTGTCTAATTAAGTTATTAGGGTTTTCGTGCGATTTCAATTTTGACAATTAAATCTTTAATTTTTTTATCTACTTTTAAATGTCTCTCTGTCAATATGTCATCGAATTAATTAACCATATGTTACATCAAACTACTCTTTCCATACAACATGGCTCTAGAATGTTAATTTACAGGTAATGTCATCAATTTTATTTTTCATATATCCTCCCCAATTTGCAGTACTATTAATTACCCTGGCCATGAATAGTTAGGGGTGGCAACTTCTTGTGTTTCGAGTTCGGGTTGTGTCAAGGTATGCGTATAAGATTATACGGATCAACCCTAATTTTACACATTTAATTAAACAAGTCAGACTTTTTAATTATAACTCGCTAAATCCATGTTGAGTTTGTGTCGGGTTTGCAGGTCGTGTCATAAATGAATGACCTTTATGAATGGGGATAATAAACAAAGTTTTAGATGTGTATTTTTCTTATTGCTTGTCTTGCATACTACACACTTTGTTCAAGAATGATCAATTTCTCTCTTCTCTTCCTACATTGTTAATGTTTTGGGTTTGAAGTTTAACAATCTCTAAGAAGGAAAAGAAAAACTAAAGTTTTGTAGTATATCTATTTGTTCAATGAAATACATAGTTATATTAATGGTCCTCTATTTAATTGTTATCTTTTGGTTTAGATCAGTAAGTTCCATCTAGTACATGCTTAAATATACTTATGTTTCTCCTCTACCTTGTTTAGATTAGTTAATGTGTGATCCCTTGAACAAAAATCACTGATTTGCAACACATAAATAGCAACCATTACACTAGAAAAAAACGTTGGTGCCACATAATTTACTGCATGTTCACGTTGTTTGTCCTTTAATATAGTGACTTAATTGTGATGCAGGTTCATTGATTCATGATTTTAAACTGATTTGTTTCAATTTTAACAAGTATGCTTAGGATTACTGCATTTCTGTCATGCATCATACCAGAGATAATTTATCTTAGAACTCTCGAATTTGCAACATAGGTGAATGTTATACTACCTTTGGACAACATATGAATCATTTCAATTGTAACTTTCATGTGGTTGACCACAAAATGTAAAACTCTCTTGTATAGATGGTATGTGAACTTGTAGCCATTTTAGAGAGATTAAAAAGGAAAAATTCTGTTTGGACCCTTTGATAGATTAGAATTGATGCCGAAAAGAATGATGGGATATATAAGTTGCACTAGTTGGGTTGTTTTGGCATGGGGTTAGCACTTTTAGAAACAATTTAAAATCATATTGTTCTGTGTTTCACCTAGTACCTTACTCTCATTTCAGCTTTGGTTATGTGTAGTTTCTATCTTTTGATGGAATGGTTTGTGAAAAAGAAAAAAAAAAACAAATTAATAAAAAAACTCTCCAATTTTTTTTGAGTTCTGTATATGCATGCTTGAGCACGTTGTTTGCTAATTCTTATTCCTCTAAACTATTGATAGATATGAATAATTTTTTCTTTATTTTTCTGTATCTCTCATTTTAAGTTAGCATTTTTACTCTTATTTGTACTCTGTACCAATAAAGGGCTATACTCTACATGTTAGTAAATTTGCCATCAAGAAATCAATTGGATTTTCTCAAGAGATAGTATTGAGAACAAAATGAAGAGAAAAATTGAATAAATTTAGACCCAACACAAGCTTGAAATGATCAAATATTAGCCTCCTACTATGTTTGAAAATATCCCAATACTAAAAATCACAGGAAACAGTATAGAAACCACAAAAATCAACCATTTTAGATGCAAAACTGCAACCCATGAACAGCAGATGCAAAATAGAAAGAGAAGAAGAGAGGAGAAACTCATTTAAGGTTTTCAAGGGTTAGGAAAAACTCATACCGGAGAGAAAGCTACAGTTGAGCGTTGAGTGCCTGGAGTGAGAGCTGGCAGACAGATGTGCGCCGGAGTGAGAGCTGGCAGACAGAGGTGCGTCGGAAAGAGAGCTGCCGGAGAGAGAACCTTGTGCCGGAGTATTGAGTGAGAGAGAGCGATCGAGAGAGAGAGAGAGAGTGAGAGTGAAAGTGAGAGTAGTGAATCCTGATGTTAGCTACAGCTTTCCTCCGAAAATTTGACGAAAATTTGAGCACCCGCCAGTTTTTACCAGATGGCGGCAAATTATTTGGTGTAGCTATTTGGGGCTATTTGGGGCATTTTTCTTTAAAAAAAAAAAATTGAGAAAAATATATATAAAAAAAAAAAGGCTCCAAAATAAATGAGAAAAATATAAAAAAACATGAAGCAAGTTGTAATATTTTTTGAAAAAAAATTCGTTTTTTTTTTCAATTATTTTATTATTTATTTGTTAAAATAATAGGGGTATTAATATTATATGAATAATAAAAATAAGTGGCATTTTTATACAATTTGGTTGTTCGGGAGGCTACTTTACTATCTTTTTATAATTTTCCAAAAAAAAAATTATACTACCAATTTTTAAATTTTTATTTATTTATTTATTTGTAATTTTTCTCTTATAATATGTTTTTACTATTATAATATTAACTAAAAATTTCCGTTTATAAAATTTTTCTGATAAAGATCATTAAGTTGATATTTCTCTTATAATTAGTTATAAAATAATACAAAATCCAAAGATCAATATAACTAAGGCACTAAGATAATATAAAAAGCTAATAGTTCAATTGAATGTTTGATTGAACTTTCAATTGTATCTAGTTTGATCTATCAATTGATCATACCACAGTCAATGGAACTAATTCATTAGGATCGCTCGGATGTTTGATCGAACATTTAATCTTATCACGATCAATCGAACTAATTCAGTACGATCGATCGGATATTTGATTCTATCAAGATCAATCGAACTAATTCATTACGATCGATCAAATGTTTGATCGAACGATTGATCCTATCGCGATCAATCGAACTAATCTATTAGGATCGATCGGATGTTTGATTGATCATTTAATCATATCACGATCAATCGAACTAATATTAATTCATTATGATCAATCAGATGTTTGATCGAACATTTGATCCCATTACGATCGATCAGACTAATATGTAATAGTATCGATCGGAATTGATTTTATCAAATGTTTGATTGAACCTTCAATCATGTCAAGTTGTATTGATTGTATCCCGATCAATTTAAGTAATGCACTAATATAATATACAATGGTTAGACTTCAATTCAATGTTCGATCGAATGCACTAGGTAGGACCAATCGGATATTCGATCAAACCTTCAATTTCAATTGTTTCAATCATTTAATCTTTTCACGATCAATCGAACTAATTCATTATGATTGATCGGATATTCGATCAAACCTTCAATTTCAATTGTTTCAATCATTTGATCTTATCACGATCAATCGAACTAATTCATTATGATTGATCGGATATTCGATCAAACCTTCAATTTCAATTGTTTCAATCATTTGATCTTATCACGATCAATCGAACTAATTCATTATGATTGATCGGATATTCGATCAAACCTTCAATTTAATTGTTTCAAGTTTCATCGATCATTTGATCCTATCATGATCGATTGAACAAATGTACTATGATCAAACGGATGTTTGAATAAACCTTTAATTTCAATTGTTTCAATTTTGATTGTCACTTGATCCTATCATTTCATTGTATCACTATCAAAGTTGTTGTACATTATGCAATAAAAATAAAAAAAAATAAAAAAATAAAAAAAATTATATATATATATATATATGTGCGATCGATCGCAGTCACAGAATGTACACGCTTGTACATTCTGTGACTGCGATCGATCGCACAAAATTTGCGATCGATCGCAGTCACAGAAACAATACTCTCATATGCTGGCCGAGTGCGATCGATCGCACCATTTTTGCGATCGATCGCACTCGGCCAGCACATATCACGTGACCTATTTTAGGTCACTTTCCCCCCACACCCACATATTTTTCTTGTCCAAGCAGCACCCACCTCCGGCACTCATCCACCGTTTCTCACCACTCCTCCACTCCTCCACCGTTTTTCACCACCTCTACCACACAGCCACCTCACGGTTCTCTTCTCCGGCAACCATACCAGGTATTTTTCACCACCTCTAATTTACACCCCATTCCCCATTCCCATCAACACCCCAACCCCGATTACTTTCCCAACATTTTTTTTTTCTCATATTTCTGCAATTGTGGGTGTTCATCCACCCACATTGCTTTGTTGTGGTTGGATTTTGCTGTTTTTGCAGGGGGTTTTGAGCGGACTTGCGTTGTTCTTCAATTTTGGCTATCTCTAGTGCACACCAAGTGTTTGTCAAAAGTCCCCAATCAACCTCATCATGCCAAGAGCTCGAGCTTCGTCCTCCCGAGGGTCCGATACCCGAGCCATTTGTCCCCCGCCCACTTTTGAGGAGCGGGAGCTGCTATTTGAGACCACCTTCGCCATTCGCGAAGACTTTCAAAATCTAGAGGCGACTCAATGGGCGGTCGCCGAGTTCAAGCGACGGGGGCTCAACAAGCTTTTCAAGCCGGTCACCACCACAGCCTACAGAAAACTGGTGATCGAGTTCTATGCCAACCTGTCGCATGACTACAACAACGTGGCGGCCCTCTCTTCCAAAGTGAAAGGCAAAGCTATTGACGTAACACGGGCCGACATTGCTGCTGCCCTCCAATGCAATCATGAGCACCCTCCAGAAGCCGCACAACTTGCTGAGCAGCCGGCCAGATTCTACGTGGCGGAAATCATTGAGGATATGTGCGATGGGCAATACGCTGATTCCCATCATAATGCCGGCAGCCGATCGTAGCTACCTCAACGGCTTTGGTTTGTGGACTCCATATTACACCGTAATGCTTTTCCCTTGGGGCACAAATCTCAGAGGCGAGATCAATTTCTTCAAACACTCTACGCCTTCCATAAAGATGCTTGGTACTCCATTCCCGACATAATTTGGAACCAAATTCAGAAATTTTGGAATGGGGTGCACGTTGGAGGAGCGGAGTCCACACATTCATGGGGGTTGCCTTTCCCATACTTAATCTCGTACATCCTCCGGAAGAAAGGCATCAAGGGTACCGCAGCTGATGAGCCAGTCACTACTACTCCCATATTTGGCATTCGCCAATGGAACAAGAGGTTGTCCCACGGGGACCAGCACCTGGTGCTGAAGAGAGGGAGGCCGAGCCGATGGCCGAAGATGAACCTGAAGTTGAGCCAGAGGCATCTGAGGAGGAGGAACAAAACCGCTCACTTATTGAAGAAATAGCGGGCCTTCGAAGAGAGTTGGCTGGCCAAAGAAAGGAGGCATCCAAAACTTTCAAATTGATGGACAAACGCCTAGGCACCTTAGAAGAATTGATGCAGTCCATTCTCACCCGGTTGCCACCGCCATCTGCAGGAGCATCATCTTCTAGACAGCAGTGAGCAGGGACCACCGTCTGGCTAAAGACGTTAAACTTAGCGCTCATGGGAGGCACCCCATAGTTTACCCTTTTGATTTTGTTTAGTATGTTTTAAGTTAATCTTTTTATTTGTCATATCATATATATACACTATTAGATATGTCAAATTTAATATGAATTATGAAATGGGAATTAAGAATTAAGTTTTCATTCGGGGAATTAAATCCCATTTGGTTAGGAATCATTTGGGGAATCCACTTAAAACTGAAGTCTTCAAATTAGTCCGAATGAAAACTTTATCCTCCAAATGAAACTCCTAACCAAATGGCAAATATATACAAATTAAAATCTTTCTTTAGGAGGATGGAATTGAAATAGAAGAATTTTTCCTTTTTTTTTTTTAAAAAAAAACATATATATATATATATATATATATATATATATATATATATTGAAACAACTGTACATATGGAATATTAAGTGAAAGGGAGAGCTTTACTTTTACGGTTAAAATTTTATTTCGTTATATTTAATGGTGCATATTGTGTCACTTTATTTGAAAATTTTAAACAATGTAGTGATATATACAAAATTTTAGTGGATGCTATTGGGCATCAATTTTTTTTTTTTTTTTTTTTTTAATTTTCCTGCCTACTCTTTAGGGTCGACAAAGTCGACCCTAATACTTAAGCATTAGGGTCGACTTCAGAGTCGACCCTAATGATCACTCTTCAGAGTCCACTCTTAGTGGACGCAATTGGTGGTTTAAAATTATTTTTTTTATTTTTTTTAATTCCTCCACACGCTCTTTAGGGTCGACTTTTGTCGACCCTAATACTTAGGCATTAGAGTCGACCCTAATGATCACTCTTCAGCGTCCACTCTAGTGGACGCTATTGGTGGTTAAAATGTTTTTTTTTTTTAATTTTTTTTAATTCCTGTCGACCCTAATACTTAGGCATTAGGGTCGACTCTAGAGTCGACCCTAATGATCACTCTTCAGCGTCCACTCTAGTGGACGCTATTGGTGGTTAAAATGTATTTTTTTTTTAATTTTTTTTTAATTCCTGCACACACTCTTTAGGGTCGACAAAGTCGACCCTAATACTTAAGCATTAGGGTCGACTAGAGAGTCGACCCTAATCATAACTCTTTAGCGTCCACTTATTGATAAATAAATTTTTTTTTTTTTATTTTTTTTTTAATTCCTCCACACGCTCTTTAGGGTCGACTTTGTCGACCCTAATACTTAGGCATTAGGGTCGACTCTAGAGTCGACCCTAATGATCACTCTTCAGCGTCCACTCTAGTGGACGCTATTGGTGGTTAAAATGTATTTTTTTTTTTTAATTTTTTTTAATTCCTGCACACACTCTTTAGGGTCGACAAAGTCGACCCTAATACTTAAGCATTAGGGTCGACTAGAGAGTCGACCCTAATCATAACTCTTTAGCGTCCTCTAAAAGTGGACGCTATTGATAAATAAAATTATTTTTTTTATTTTTTTTTAATTCCTCCACACGCTCTTTAGGGTCGACTTTGTCGACCCTAATACTTAGGCATTAGGGTCGACTCTAGTGATCACTCTTCAGCGTCCACACTAGTGGACACTATTGGTGGTTAAATGTATTTTTTTTTAATTTTTTTTAATTCCTACACACACTCAAAGTCGACCCTAATACTTAAGCATTAGGGTCGACTTGAGAGTCGACCCTAATGATCACTCTTCAGCGTCCACTCTAGTGGACGCTATTGGTGGTTTAACATTATTTTTTTTAATTTTTTTTAATTCCTCCACACGCTCTTTAGGGTCGACAAAAGTCGACCCTAATACGTAAGCATTAGGGTCGACTCTAGAGTCGACCCTAACGATCACTCTTCAGCGTCCATTCCTAGTGGACGCTATTGGTGGTTAAATGTATTTTTTTTTTTAATTCCTGCACACACTCTTTAGGGTCGACAAAGTCGACTCTAATACTTAAGCATTAGGGTCGACTTTAGAGTCGACCCTAATGATCACTCTTCAGCGTCCACTCTTAGTGGACGCTATTGGTGGTTAAAATGTATTCTTTTTTTAATTTTTTTTAATTTCTGCACACTCTTTAGGGTCAACTTGAGAGTCGACCCTAATGATCACTCTTCAGCGTCCACTCTTAGTGGACGCTATTGGTGGTTAAAATGTATTTTTTTTTTTAATTTTTTTTAATTTCTGCACACTATTAGGGTCGACAAAGTCGACCCTAGTTGTTATGATGATTTTACTTCCCAAACCAAACCAACTACGATTTCCAACTAGGGAATAAAGTTGGTTCGAATCATCTACATCGTCAAGAACAATTAAAACCCGTTTAAAGCATAATTTGTCTTTAATCATGTCCATTCCTCTGGTAACATTTGTTATTGCTACATTTCATTCTAGCAGAATCTCAGACAGAAGTTTTTCTTGTAGGTTAACTAGACCATTGGGCTGCTTTGAATTTTGTCCGACATTTGTGAGGAAGCTTCTACCTTCAAAAGTAAAAAAGATTTGCTTATAAATAGCTTTTGCAATTGCTGTCTTTCCCATTCTGCTTGGTCCACATATCCCTACTATGAGCACATCTTTCAACCCTACTTGCAAGAAGAGACTTAGGGACTCATGGCATGTATCATATCTAAGGGGATAGATGGAAATGTTCAGATTCGTTGGAATTCGTTTGTGTAGAATATCTTCAACAACTTTACCCACCAACACAGATTCAATCCTGGATGTGATCGTCAATATGAAAATTTTCAGCACAAGAAACGTCCATGGGTGAACAAATTAGACTTAACAAGAACCAATAAATAGCATATAATAATTGAACAATGTTTCTACTATGAATTAAATATGACGAAAAGAAAAGCTTTGTATTTCAGCAGAGCACAAAATTCAAGTAAGACATTTACAAACCATGCATAAACACAATCTCTATTGTCTTCATTCAATTAGAGCAGTAGCTAGTAATGCAAAATCAATTAAATACTTGAAGAGTCACTAGGTGAAATGTGTGCAACATGTGCTACATTTGGCATGTGAGCTATTTCTTGCACAAAAAGGAATGGTTTCTTCTTCTTCTTTTTTTGGGTGAACACAGCAAGGGAATGTTGGATTGAGCTAGTGGGTAGCTTAAGTAGAACCTCACAGTATTCTTCTTTTGTATGTTTTGTATAGTGGTGCAACATAATTATCTTGGATATCTTTTGAGAACCACCATTTGCAATAATAATGCAATATTAATGTATAACAAATTGGCTTCTCCATTCATTTTTCTAGTCTGAAAGCCCTTTTACCATCATCATGCTATGCCTTCTAAACAAATTACTATATACACTATCAACCCCAATATATATATATATATATATATGAGCAGGACTTTGTTCATTGGCTAGAGGCAATATCGGTGCTCCTCCAAAGTTGTCATATAAGTAGCAATGGGGCTAGCTAATTTACCATAAAGTTAAGCCTAGAAAAAATTGGTACATTGAAACTAGTGACTCATATTTTCTCAGACATAGAAAGTAATATTAGAATATCAGTGGTTGGCCGAGTAAACAGAGCGAAATGAACAGAGCAAAGTGACGTTCACGGAGTGGGAGTGCGGTACGGGGTATTTTGGGAATTTCAAAAATACGTCCGTATAATTAGGGTTTTCTTATATATATGTTATGTTGTATTCTTGAATTATTAATAGTAAAATATAGT